>NW_026853987.1:0-31851 GCF_026571515.1 Ruditapes philippinarum
TTTTTAAACACAAAATTAAAATAGGGAAAAAAGTGAATCACAAGAGAACGTCCAAAACAACAAAATTCAAAATATTTTCAGACTCTGTTTAATTGAAGCCTGTTAAAAGACGGTCCTGGTAAGTGCAAGTTACCGTCCACGCACCAAACATTACAAACGACATACAAAGATAAAAGTTCTTTTTCTGTTTCTGTGGTGTCAATTTCAAAACATATTTTTATATTGTCTCCGAAAACGTTTCCCTCTATTGAAATCACATCGAATGTTATAATTTCCAAATTAATAACAAAATAACAAAAGGTTTCAGCAAAAATGTCAAGTAGTTATTTCATTCTTAAACACTTAACTGTAAAATCCACACTTAACGGTAAAATTCAGTCGAGAAATATGTCTTTCAACTATGATTTAACAATCTCATTATCTATGGTTTTCTTTATTATTAAAAATTTATTAAAAAAGACACAACACATTTGCACAGAAAATATGTGTCCGAAACATATTTCCCTTATAAAATACATTCAATATAATAATACATACAATGAAAGAATTAAACAAATTCACGACATAAAATTCAACACGATCAATGGTTAAGTAATAGATATACCATTGCTGCGTTGACGATTTCTGGGTTTGCGTAAATTATACCATAATCTTGTGACCTTTCTAATGCCTTAACCTCACGAGACGAAGTCGAGTGCGGTTGCAAAGGAAAGGTCACGTGATTATGGTATAATTTACGCAAACCCAGAAATCGTCAACGCACCAATGGTGTATCTGTTTTAACCTATAGCTCCGCCAGAAACACTTTACTCCTTCGATCTTCAAAACTGAAAATTATACCATCGTATAATTTACGGTTATTGAAATTATATTTGGAAGAATTTTACATAAGAAGCGCTGAAGAGCTATAGGTTAAGTATGTTTCTTGTTTACAGAGCAAAGCTCTTCAATTCAAGAACCAAGCAACAAAGGATCAGGGCAACTGAAGCAAGGTGAATGCATTTGGCGTAATTCTTCATACATTGGTTCACAAAATATCGACTGTTAGGTTTAGTGTCCTGCTGGTCCCTTGCCAGTCGTCCCATGTTGCTGGGTCGTGTGGAGGCTATGTTTATTGAACCCCTTCCTTCCGTGTTTATCTTGTTTTCATAATATATTTTATTAATGTTACTTTATGATGACACATTCTAAATACTTTGAAAGAAAGCAAAAAATCTTTACTCTTTTGCCTAAATTTTGCACCGATCAGAAAATAAATGAAAATATTTAAAAAATTGTTAATATGAGAGAAGAATTTCAGAATATTATTTACAAACACGTGGTTGTAGAAGTCAAAGATGCTCTTCCATTGGGGAACAAACAACACCAAATAACCGTCATACATAACCATGGGTGTCATGAATAAGAAGTAAACGATATTTACTGTAAACAAACTTAACGTAACTGACTTGACTGGTGTTTTTACAGATTTACCCTTTCTCACAACGCTGTTGTGAAGTAAAGATCGTACAATTATGATCGCGCAAATGACATTAACTAACCAAGTACCATACTTTAAGATAACATCGGTAGTACCTTTAATCCTATACGTGACAGGTTTTCCAATTCGATCAATGACACATATAGGTTGCTCTGACTCTAAGATCACATATTTCCTTATGTAGGCAAGCATTAAAGTGTTTGCTAAAGATATTGTCCAGACTGCAAGTACGAGAAATATTGCAACTTTTCTTGTAAACATATGTTTGACTTTGTGCGGTACAACAACGCAACATACTCTTTCTATAGATATTAAAGTAAGTGTCAAAGGGGAAGCATCATTTCCGAGTGCAGACAAGAAACTTCTTAACTTACAATCAAGGTTGTTGTACGAGTTCAAAGTGTAACCGTTGGAAAACAAAAACCCGTCTATATAATATCCAGTAACAAACAAATCAGCAATGGCAAGTGACAGGATAAATAAAGAAGTTGAACAGAAGCGCTTGTTTCCTTTCGCGAGAACAGCAATGATAGAACCATTCCCAATGACACTGATAATTGCAAATACAATGGTTAACCGTTGCCAGAGAAAAAATCCAACTTTAAAACGTAGTCCCTCTAAAAAAGCTAAAAGCACGTCCCAATTGAAACGAGTATAAAATACCAGGACAGAACTTGTCAGATTAGTGGTGTTTGCTTCTCGATCAACAGCTGCATAGAACCCTTCATCATCAGCAAGAAACATTTTATCACGGTTTCTCGTAAAAATATATGACTAGTTAAAATATATGACTACTTGATGCATGAATGTTCCAGTTTTAAACCAGAAGTCCCACCCCCGCAATGCTATCCTTTATGGCATATCGATATAACGGATCTGGTCTTGAGTACAAAAAGGATTGCCTCCTCGCGGCATGATTAGGCTTTGTCAGCATCTTTTCTTACGGGGAATGCCGTTATAATGGGAAAGTAACAACTTATATCTTATAAATGGTCGGGAATATTTTAACAGAAAAACATTAATGGTATAAATGCATTCAAGTAGTCATATAATTTCAAAGAGAATACCAGGATTAAATGTGACAAAACTACCATTACAATAACACAGGTATGGTATCAACTTGGCAGGTACCCAATTTTAACTTTGTCTCGTCAAAACCCAGTTCGGCATGTCATTTTAAAAAATAGGTATTTGAAAAGAACAAACTTGGTGGTTTATCAAAGCTATCTTTTTAAATAGGGCAGAATAATTAAAAAATAATGGATTGGGTTTTAAACAGAAGGGAAGACTGCACTCTTCAAGAAGTCTGTGAACAATCTGTATACTTTGAATAAAGAAAACTTTCAGATATATAATTTTATACAAGGAAAAATTTGTTTTAAAAAGAAAGTTAATTCAATTGTGAAAGAAATGGAAAAAAAGGGTAATTTAGAATTGCGATTGCATGCAAAATCGTATAGTATAATATTTCTTATCGGACTTTTCAGCATATTTTGACACAACATGGTAATATCTGTGGATGTTAATTGTATTAAATTTGGTTGCCCTCTTAGCACTTTCTGATGGACTTACTTAAAAACATAAACACAATTATGAATCTGGAAATTTAGCCACGTGTCCTTTAAAAAGTAAATTAAATTTGGCTTTACAAACAATCTGTCAAAACTTCTTTATTTTAACGCTCTCTTTTTTTTCTTTTTTTTTTAAGAAAAAAACGTAAATATAAAAGTTCAATGTTGCAAAATTCTTAGGCCTAATATGAATTGTTTGAATGTGTTACATTGAATTGCTTTGATTTTGATTTTAATGTTAGAATTTCTACATGTTTCTGTAATGTTAGCAAAATATCTCTTATTTGAAACCTGACAGATTTCGAAATAATCACAAAAACACGGTTATTTTTAAATTCCTTTAAGATCTGTTTTTTTTTTAAATTAATACAATGCAATGCATTGAAATAGAAACCCCAACAAATGTTTTTTAAAAAATAATTTTTTTTTTTCCTTTCCTGTTTGCAAAGGGAAAATACAAAAAAAAAAAGTTTATATTATACCCTGGGACCAGCCCATACATCACATGGTTTAACGGAATTTAAAAAAAATACCGACTTTAAAAATCAAGGGAACTCAAAAATTCTAATTTTTAATTTTTATTTTAAAGTACCAGAAAGATTACATTTAACGCATATTTATAATCCTATTAAATTATTTAAAGTTTCTTTTCTTAATTTACTTTCTTTGAATCGGGTTTTCATTTCAAATTTAAATGTCCCCCATGGCTCCACACAGCCAAAATGCACGGGTGTTAAACCGGCCATTTTTGGGAAACACGTTCATTTTTAAAAAAGGGTTAAATTTTTTTAAAAAAAAGGGTAAAAAAAAAAACTGGGTAAAAAACTAAAAACACAGCAAAAAACAAAACAAAAACATAGACACAAACGGAAATATAAAGAACTCCAAAAATGGCATAAATTTTATTTTAAAAAAAATTGAATTGTGCTAGCCCCTAGACTGGAGGTAAAACGATCTTCGGTCCACATTCTTAGCATAACCTAAACATAATTAAAAGTTTGTTTTGTCTACAATAGGCAAAATTTTCAGATTTTTTTCAAATATTCATAAAAACAATGTATCGTATAGATACAAATAAATAGAATATTCTTAGGAAATATTTCTTGAAAAAAAATGTTGGTAAAATTCTAAGATATTAGAAATTTTCGTTTTGAATATTTTTGCTTTTTTTATTTTAGAATATTTTATTATCTACTTTAATATAAATATTTGTAAACCTTGACGTGGTTTGTTGACTGTTATGTCGGATGTTAGATTATTTACAAATTTACTTTATTCAACTTCAATGATAATTTGAAAATACGCTTTACTTACAACATTAAAAATTGCCATGAAACAACCAACAACTTACTTGAATGTTTATTTCAGGAAACAGCACAACAATGTAAAGCGGTGCCCTTGTTCTTCAATTCTAACGTCTTTCTTGTTTTCGGTTTTTCAAATCAATGACAAACATGACAAAGGTGTCCAAAGCTATATGCCTTTTATACATTAACTGATAGATTTAATTGCCTTTGCGACATCATGTGATTGTTTTGATCATTTGTATTACAACATAATGTATTAGAAATCAAAGGCATACATCACAAAGAGAAAATACAATTGATCTTGGAATTTTCATAGATTTCTTTATCCAAATGAAGTGAGCACAATTGTTCATTGCTGCTCGGGCATACTTATTTTAAACAAATAAATCATCGTGTCATCAAACTATATAATTCAATAAATATTTGTTTTTAAATAATTATTGAAGTTCAAAGAAAACAGACATATTGATGTACTTTGATGTTTTACTAGCATGGTAAATTCCATAAATATAAGCAATTTACGTAAAATATTTATCAGGATTAAATTGAAATCTTTAAATAAAGTGATTTCATTGATTCTTTATGGAACATATTATCAAACAAACTAATTCAAATTTGAATGTATTTTAAATTGATTTTGAAATACATTATTTTGTTTCATCTCGACGATAATTCAAAATCAAACGACTGCTGTTTGGCACATTATACCTTAGAACAGTAAATATTTTTTCTTTGTTTTTTTATGTTAATGTGTAAGTGTATAAAGCTATATATCTAATACAAAAATCATTGTTTGGAATTTAAAAAAGGAATACTGCCAATGTATAATAATGCATAATGCTTGTATGAAATAAATATGGTAATTATTGCCGTAAAGCGAGTGGTGCATGCACACAATCATTGCTAAACGGATAAAACCCTTCATACAAAAGGCAAGTTAATATTCTGTTATGGAACATTTTATCCTGTTAATGTACATTATTCATGTGTGTTAAATAACAGAGACATCCTATGTTAAAACCTTTTCAGAAATCAACCATATTTTAATGGAACCAATATACTGTTGATAAATTCTATGAAAATATTTCATAAGATATAGCTTTATATCCTTTAAATAACGTTTCCTTATTGCTTTAAAGACATATTTAATTCTTATCACCGTAAGTTAGTACCGCGGAATGAAGAATAATTTAGCACAACTTAAACAGTACGTTTGTAGTACTTTGACTTTGATACCAAAAATACAGATTTACTTAAACAGTTCTACTTGTCTAAAAGCAACAGAAACGGAAGATTGTTCAGCGATTAATCAAATATTTTCTTTTCGGAAACCAAAATAAAATGTTTCAGAGATATGAAAATACAACAATGATATATCAGTTTGGGGTTAAATAGTCCTTTAAATCTCCTGAAATATAAATAATAAATTAGTTGTAAAAGTATTTGCCTCTAAAACAAGGCATCGTAGGTTAAAAGAAATCGACCGCATTTACTGTAAAATTCTGCTAGAATCCTGAAGAATAATGTTTCGCTTGTAATAAATAATTCAAAAACATCCAGTGTTTTTATAATGCATGATGCATGATATGTTTTAATATTAATCCTGTCGTTAGATTTCCTAAACTATTTTTATAGACACTCTGACTAAAACGCAACTATAACAAGTTTACGCAAGCAGAAGAAATGTTCTTTATTGAATATTGATGAAATCATCAGAAAAATATATATCGTGTTATACGGTTGTACAATTATCAGGATACAAAACAAGAAAAGCATTGATGCAAAACATCCAAGGCATCGCCAGAAAATATTCGATCAAGACTTGCACTTAAATACTTAAGATGTGTGTTTTATATCAGTACCATTACACGTGACCTGGAGGCTAGGACCCTGTTTAAATTAAAACCTTGTTGTTTTGTCGTCTACGGTAAGTATCTTTCCCTTTGCCCCCTGGTTTTTGTTTATTTTTTTTACCCCTCCTGTCCCCTTCCCCTTTTGACTTTATGGGCCTATTATTCAATCATTTATTTCTTTATTCATTTCTTTGAGTTGTTTATCGGTTACTATGATTGTTGTGATTAACCTGCCCATGCTCTCTACCTTGTGACCTGTTCGTTTTTTTTATTTGGGGTCCTCCTGGGCTCCTTGCCACTGGCTCTTGTTGCTGGATCGTTTGGGGGTTGCGTTCATTGAACGCCGCCTTTCCTTGTTGATCTTGTTTATCATATTTTGAACCCAAAAGAATAGAATTTCTTCAGATTTATTAAACCAGATACAAGGATACCTTAGTCATCAGCATATAATAAAAGCTTATTGCTTAGGGTTGCAGACATGTCATTGGCATATATAAGACATAAAAAAGGACCTAAAATGAGCCCCTGGCAGACACCATAGGTACTCGGAGGAGTAGAATGAGGACCAGCCACATCCACTTAGCTTGAACCAATTGTAAGAATGTCATTATCTATGGCATTAAATAGTAACAATTACTGTCCCTTTAGACTTTACTTATATTACAACTAACTGCATATATATTAAGTGTTTAAAATCGATAACTTCAGGATGTCAATATATGGCAATAAGCACCTATATGCATAACTTTCATTTTCTAACTTTCATTTTCACCAATGTTTATTCTATTAACAATTTGAATACAAACAAATAGAAAATAATAATTAGTTTCACATAGTAAAAAAGAAGATTCATGTAGCAGAGTACTTGTAGGTATATACTTACTAAACAAGCTATAAAAATCCAATCTAAGCCAGTCAAAAAAAAACTGTCAATATTCACTCCTCAGGGCCTCTATAGTCATGCTTTTTATGAACTTACAACTGGTAAATTTTCTCATGATTCTATTTATTAAAAAAATGTAATACGAAAGTTATTTTAAAGCCTGTAAAGCACACTGCCAATAACTATTATTGTTATAATTATACACTGAAAAATAGTATGTAAATACATGTACCTAAGACTGACAGAAAAAAGCATACAACTTAGTGAAAATGGGCAACTTCCCCTTAAAATAGAGAAAACCTCAAACCCTTCAGAACACCCTCAACAGCAAAATTATAAAAATATTACCGGCTCAGTTTTAATAAAAGTAATTGTAAGAAGAATTCATAAAAAGTAAGAAGGCCATGTGACAGCAGTAGCAAAACTGGATAGCTTTCTATTTCCGAATACTGGTACACTATGTAAAAACAACCATTATGTGCAATAGATAAACGTTATATGGTTAAAATCAATAGGATAATCGTTTTCAATAGTTTAATTACCAATCCTGATACTCATTTGAATGTAAACGTTCTTCTTGTAGGAAAATTCTAAAAAAATCAAACTTACAAATTTATCGTTTCGTTTCAAATGTAAACAAAGCCTCACTCACATATCACCTTACAGATTGGCATAACAGTAAAGAGAACGAAACAATAAACAATGTATCATTAACAAACAAATCATTAAACAGTGAAATCTGTAAAATAAAAGAACCTTTATCTGAGTTCAATAACAAAAAACCGAAAAACATCAAAATAGACCATAACGATATTCGGAATCCGGCTGTTAGTATTCGGGACAAGCTATTAAACTGAGCCTGCAATTTCCTACTTGAATTTTACGAATCAAAATAAAACTAAAAAACACAACATGACATTTACTGCTAATAATAAAAGCTTCAACCATTTAGCCTAAAAAAGCATCCCATAAGAGACGACGTCGCTCATCGGCGACGTCAACAACATCAATCGCTGATAGTAAGTAAATTTAAAAATTGTTTTAGTTAGTTTTATTTTATTTATTTTTTTTTTCTTTTTTTTTACATTTTATAATGTTGTTATTTACAAATGTTTTATCATATGTAAATGGCCTCAAATGTAAATACCGTACACAGTTTACATGTGTAAAATGTTAAATGTTTGTCAACTTGTATGTGTAATTAAGGGAGGAGATACGTCTACAATTTATATAGGCATAGTTTTAAAAGCATGCTCTCAACATATACCGACTCCATGCAAATGAATAATGGTGATGTTCAACTAACATGGCATCGTCTTATGGTTAGTTTAATAAATTAATGTTTTTATCGATCAAATGATCATGTTTTTTGCGTACTTAGATTAAAGTTACGAAATGAGCCTCAAATTTTTAACAACTGTCATGCACTGTCGAACTGCTTATCAAATATTAAAGAATGACGTTTTATAACAAGAAGTCAGACTATCGATACTAGAAATTTCACCAATGCATCATTCTAGTAACAGACAGAAACTGCAGACTCGGTGTCATATAGTTTGTTTAAGAAACATAAGGGAAACCAATCAATCAATCGCACCTTATAGGCTGTGCGTTTGTGAATCATCATATTAATGATACAATGACCTTATAGCAGCAGACAGATGTGGCAACATCGAGTAAAAGTACGGGATAACAACAAAATTTCCTGATATTTGTTGGCAATAATTTTATTTATACTTCATGAATTAATGACGTAAAAAGTTCTTAAACATGTTATTCTATGTTTATTGATACAATAAAATATTTTTAGGATTAATAAACAAAGTACTTTTGTTTTGTCAGTCCAATAACCTTATGAAAGCATTATTCTCTTATATAATATTTGTTCTGTCACATAAATCGTAAACAGTCAATTTAGAAAGCTGTCGACTTTGGCTGATCATGCCTTTACATTAAAAAGGGGAAGGAAATTATGTTGTTGCAGTGAAAGGCACGTCTCACCGATGACATGGTTGTATTATACAAATCTTGAATGATATAAGGCATTAAAAGAATAGTTAAATCAATGGCGAATGATAAGACCTATCATAAGTACGAATAAACTGCTTTTCAAATGACAAATAATCTACTTACTAAAATCAATCAAATCACTTTTTCTAGAATACAATGTTTGTTGTCACTGTCAATTTGCCATGCAATGCCAATTAGGAAATATGATGCAATTTGATAATATTATTTTACCTGGAACGTAATACCTAAGTGCATCGTAATGATCCTAAATGAAAATGTACTTTTCCTAAAAACTATTATACTTCATAACTATAATCCTTTTGATTTATATTTATACACATCTATATCAATTTACAAAATTATGTATCCCTTTGTTTTAAACTTTGTCTCATTATTGGTGAAAGATCGTCTTTCTCTATATGTTTATATGTTTAAGCAAGATATAGATCAGCTTTGGCTCTCCAAGTACTTGATACTTGAAATGAAACTTGATACAAATGATATATCTAATATCAAACCATTTACCATTATAGTTTTTGTTAGTGTAACCTTATCGTGTGTTAATTAACTGCTATTAAGGCCTTATTGTACATTTAATCATGTTTACAAACCTCATTGTGTCATTTTTGTACATGGAATGAGAGAAATTAATGCTGTTTTTTGTTGTTGTTTTTTTCTTTTATATTTTACTTGACTTGACTAAATTTTCCAGAGCTAGGATATTTGTTATGTGGTGTTGCCTTATGAACGTTCACAAAGATGACATTTAGTTTGATCCCTGTGTCAATATTTGCCGCGCCATTTGGGTCATTTGAAATATACATAAATTGTGCAGTAAAGGAACATTTATTTATTTATGAAACTATGATGCTCAGAGCTTAAATAATTGGCATTAAATATTACTTAGGGATCTTCTGAAATAATTATATATATCTTGACCCTTGGGACAAAACTTGCAACATTCTGGCTTTCAGTTAAAGGTAGGAAAAATATAAAAATATAAAGATAAAGACAGTGACTAATCAGGTAAATATTTAAGATATAGTATAGCATTGACGAATATCAATATCTTATGAAAAAACATTTAAGCAATAATTTTAGTTATTAAAAAAAACAATAGTTGTTGAAAATCATCATCTAATGAAATATCAAATCAATTTGACTTAAACACACTGCAGTTGTTACCTTGATATGCAAGATATATAAAGTATAACTTCTGAATATAGAACATCTCTGGGACTGGAAAAAACGTCCGGAATTTGGAAATTTCCGGAAGCCGGAAGTTATCTGAACCAATGGACATATTAAACATCAATTGTTTAAATAAGATATGCTGACAATTATAAAGCCGATTAAATTCATAAATTGTAAAATCAGATTACGTTTATAACATTATTGAATTTCTTCTTTAAGTGCTGAAATAGGGCAATAACTTGGTAAAAGTGTAAGCAATAGTTATGAAGCTTGACAGTTCGTGTTCTTAAGAAAAATCAAACTTGGCGTTTTAGGTTAACCTCGTACGAACAGACGGATGTACATTCTTACGTTTTGGTTTGATGTAACTATTTTATTGTTCTGCCACAAAAACTTCCGGAAATCAGAAGTTATGAATTATCTGAACAATTTGATACAATAAACATCATTTGTTAACGTAAGACATGTTGAAAATCATTTCAAAGCGATAAAGTTCATAAATTTAATGTAAGTTATAAAACTGTTTACAATATAACTTATTTAAATTCATTATCGTCTTTTACTTACTTTGTTGAAGCAAAAGCATACATTTGACAGTCATTATTACTTATCATTAAGTGTATTCCACGTACATGTGGTAACAACTATTAACCTGTTATTACATTATATGTTTGCTTGTTTTCCTAGTTTCTTGATTTTCACACGGTAATGAAAGTTTATCATACTTGAAAGGATATTGTCCTAATAGTTGTCAAGATAATGCTTCCTGTAAATTTCAAAGATTAAATTTATAAATTCTAACAAAATACGCTTTGGATCAGTTTAAATAGGACAAGCTATAGGGATCAAAGTATGATTTATTGCATATGTACGAGAAACAACTTGTGAAATTGAAAATATAATAATATGATGTTAGAAATAATGCTGATTTATCTCTTGATTTTTCTGTGATTTAAAGTAGTGTTTAACCAAATGTGTGCAAGGTGCAATGAAAGCCTCAATGACACAGCACAAAGTAAAGTTAAATTAAATGGATATCACAGTATTTCTTCTTTGTAAAAAACATGTAGCGAATGTTGATAGGATCCTGAACAAGGGCATGCGTCACCCTTTAGCCATGGACATACGTGTGGAGGGCCCGTGTCATCTTCGGGTGTGTCCTCAAATAAGAAGCTACAAAGTATAAAACATGATAAGTTCCATGATAATCAAACATAAGGGTATAATAAAGTCCCTTGGAAAAGACTCGACCTTTGTCGGTTTCCAATAAAATAACGTGCTTCTTTGAATAAACAAAATGTCCACTATAGTACACCATACATTCCGTGGAACAAAACTTCAATCACATCCGCATAATACTGCGTTTCAAATATATTCAAATATACGCCACATAATAACCACCAATAAATAAACGTCTTCCAAAATCATGCCACTGAAGATCCTTCTCTAGAGATACGTTAGTTTTGATACGTTGTATTTACTTATAAGAAAAAACTGATGATAAATGAAATGAAGTAAGATGATAACGTAAATTAATTTGATTGAAACAAATCATTACGATACTGCAGCATTTTACATAAAGTTACACAAATACGGTAGAACCATAATAAATTATTTATGAATAGATATATATATATATATATATATATATAAAATATTCACGGCTCCTATACAATTACAATACAATTAAAACTTCAATTAACATACATCAATTAACATGTCTCGGTATAAATTTGCAATAGCGAAACACTAGAATAAAAAGAGCTTTTAAAATTTAATCTGCAAAAATTTAGAAAATTTAGAAAACAATAAATTACTGCCAAATAACTAAACCTGAATCAAATAAACTATAATTCTAATAGAAAATAGTATTTTACGAAATAGCAAAAATTTATGAAACAAAATCACTAGAAAATTAAATTTACCTTGTACAAGCTGTAATTTTATGACAAATATAATTTGTCTGTCACCGTCATAGTGACCTGTATAACGTCCAGTGCATTGCAATATGTCACTTAAAATTTAGTCAATATATAGCAAACTACTGAGTACTGAGCGGGAAAACAGATCGTGCAAAACATGAACAATCGATTTGCACGAAATAAAGCTGGGACGGCGGGAAAAATAGTTATGTAAAATAAAGGCCCGTCCTTCAAATACAGACATAATACATATATCTGGTTCATAAAACAAAAATGTAACTTTCTTATTACTGAAAGGATTTTTGTGAAATAAACGGCAAGATGTTTAAATTGAGACATGGAAATTTATGCAAACCATAAAATACTCTAAATAATAATTTCACCCGAAAACTCTAAATTGAACAAAAGATGATGCAATCTCACATCAATGAATATAGAGTAAAAATGAGGTTCGGCGTGAAAAGATACTTGTTTGGTAAGGAATTTATTCTAGAGACAGATCACCAGCCGCTTTTGTATCTTAACAAGGCAAAGTTAAGTAACTCTAGAATAATGAGATGGTCTTTGCTTTTGCAGCCATACAGGATGAGGATTAGAGCAATCCCAGGTAGAGAAAACATAGGTGCAGATTATTTAAGCAGGGTATAATGTAGAGTGTAGTGTAGTATTTATGGTGGTTATAAATATGGTGTACAGTATTTCTACTTACATTTTTGCAATTTGTCGTTTTCACTTTGTTGTATTTAAAGAAAATTTATCAATTTTCTTATTTAAAGGGGGGCGTAAATGTCACAAAGTGAAAGTACGTTTGTAAAATCTTGCATTATATTTTCACGCCGAACCTCATTTTTACTCTATATTCATTGTTGTGAGATTGCATCATCTTTTGTTCAATTTAGAGTTTTCGGGTGAAATTATTATTTAGAGTATTTTTATGGTTTGCATAAATTTCCATGTCTCAATTTAAACATTTTGCCGTTTATTTCACAAAAATCCTTTCAGTAATAAGAAAGTTACATTTTTGTTTTATTAACCAGATATATGTATTATGTCTGTATTTGAAGGACGGGCCTTTATTTTACATTACTATTTTTCCCGCCGTCCCAGCTTTATTTCGTGCAAATCGATTTTTCATGTTTTGCACGATCCGTTTTCCCGCTCAGTACTCAGTAGTTTGCTATATATTGACTGAATTTTAAGTGACATATTGCAATGCACTGGACGTTATACAGGTCACTATGACGGTGACAGACAAATTATATTTGTCATAAAATTACAGCTTGTACAAGGTAAATTTTATTTTCTAGTGATTTTGTTTCATAAATTTTTGCTATTTCGTAAATACTATTTTCTATTAGAATTATAGTTTATTTGATTCAGGTTTAGTTATTTGGCAGTAATTTATTGTTTTCTAAATTTTTGCAGATTAAATTTTAAAAGCTCTTTTTATTCTAGTGTTTCGCTTATGCAAATTTATACCGAGACATGTTAATTGATGTATGTTAATTGAAGTTTTAATTATATTGTAATTGTATAGGAGCCATGAATATTTTATAGATATATATATCTATTCATAAATAATTTATTATGGTTCTACCGTATTTGTGTAACTTTATGTAAAATGCTGCAGTATCGTAATGATTTGTTTCAATTTAATCAATTTAATTTACGTTATCATCTTACTTCATTTCATTTATCGTCAGTTTTTGTTATAAGTAAATACAACGTATCAAAACTAACGTATCTCTAGAGAGGATCTTCAGTGGCATGATTTTGGAAGACGTTTATTTATTGGTGGTTATTATGTGGCGTATATTTGAATATATTTGCAACGCAGTATTATGCGGATGTGATTGAATTTTTGTTCCACGGAATGTATGGTGTACTATAGTGGACATTTTGTTTATTCAAAGAAGCACGTTATTTTATTGGAAACCGACAAAGGTCGAGTCTTTTCCAAGGGACTTTATTATACCCTTATGTTTGATTATCATGGAACTTACCATGTTTTATACTTTGTAGCTTCTTATTTGAGGACTTACCCGAAGATGACACGGGCCCTCCACACGTATGTCCATGGCTAAAGGGTGACGCATGCCCTTGTTCAGGATCCTATCAAATGTGCCAACACTGTAGGAAGTACAGTTACGCTTGATAAGATTTTATACAAGACGCCCGCCATTGTGACGAATTTTGTTTAACAACGCCACCACTTTATTGATACATCATGACAGAAACTTTACGGGAGAAATAGACTGAGATACGTTGATAGTGTTTGTTTGTGCAGTGACAATCATTTTTCATTTATAAATATTCATTTCTGTAAATAAATTGGTATATATTTTCTGTTCTGAGTTGTTGGTTGTTTTAGATAGCAATTGTGGTCGGCCTGGTATCCCATCGTAGTCCCTATTGTGACATTTGGAGACCTCGACGTGATTGGATACCGGTTGACTATAGTTGTTATTTGAAACAAACCACACTCATTTTACTGCAGCTAGGTTATATATCTAACACTAGAAACTTTGGTTTTTATTTTAAGTAAACAGTTTTATTTACAATTAAAAGTTAAATTTAGTTTACTTAAAGGTAGTTAAATTGTGTATCACTTTTAATTTTTTTTTTTTTTTATATTTAGTGTGATTATAATTTCTTATCATTTTCAGATTGATACCGTGACAAATGACAGCTATCTAGCTGAGAGGTTATAACAGCCACACAGACCCGACAGTGGACGTTTAGGGTGAGTTCGTTCCATTTTCCTCCTTTTAGGTGTCACTTTATGATGAGACCACCAGTTTGTAATCTGAAAGTGACCTTTCGGTAAAACATCGGAAGTACACATATACACACATACACTCTGCAATTTAAGGTTCTACCCGCCTTGTGTACTTTTTCTAGATAAAGAAACTGTGTCTGTTATCTAGGTGAACATTAAATTTATTGTGTCATTTACAATTTTACTTTGTGTTTATTTTGTGTCTGTAGTATATTGAAACTGGCCATATACCTTTTATATTTTTGCACTGTGTGGTAAGTGCTACGCGACATTGAGTTTTGGGTCGTAGTTTGGACTTTGAAGTTTAAAGTATTTTGAACAGTTTTAATTATTGCCTACTGTCTACTGTACACTTAAGATTATTATTATACAACCTTAGTGAGATACTTAGATGAGTTTGAAACTTAGTGATGAGGTATAGTGTTTAGAATATATGATACATTGTTTATTTTAGTACTGTGTACAGTGAAGGTACATTGTGATTATAGCGCTAGAGTGATAAATGCGTTTAATTATATGGTGTTACACTGAAGTGTAGTGTTATAGTGCACCGTGATTGCACTTAGTGAATATAGCGTTTTGTGTTTAAGGGTTGTAGTGTTACCCTTTAATGATACTTTGATATCATTGTTCTACCTCACGGTAAGATTTTACTTGTATACTAAGTTGTTGTTGTAGTAGTGTTACAGTGTAGGAAATATACATAATAAGTTCAAGATGACTAGTGTAAATGAGTTGATGAAGGTAGGTCAGGAGTTAGGGTATACAGATGAGGCTTTGAGAAACTTTGTTAAAGAGGAGCAAGCAAGGGAGCGTGAAGAAAGACATAGTAGGTTAGAAGCTGAGAAGGAACGTTTAGAAGCTGAGAAGGATAGGTTAGAATTAGAAGCTAGGTTAGCAAAAGAGAAGTTAAGTAATGAGAAAGAGAAGTTAGATTATGAGTTTAAGATTTCTAGGGAGAAGTTAGATTATGCTCGTCAGTTAGAAAGAGAGAAGGAGGAAGCCGAAACTAGGAAGTTAGAAATAGTGATAGAAATGGAAAAAGAGAAGTTAAGTAATGAGGCTAGGGTTGCAAAGGAGAAGTTAGAAATAGCTCGTCAGTTAGAAAGAGAGAAGGAGGAAGCAGAAGCTAGGAAGTTAGATACAGAATATAAGATGAAGATAGAGTTAGATATGTTAGGTAAGAAGAGTGTAGGTAAGGTTAAGGTTAAGATGACTCCATTTGACGAAAAGATTGATTCTATGGATGCGTATTTGAATGTTTATGAAACTTATGCGTCTGCTCAGAATGGGGAACATGAAATGTGGTCACTAAACTTACCGTTTCTGTTAAAAGGTACTGCTAGGGAGGTATTTGATAGGCTTCCATTAGAAGATAGGATGGATTATGATAAGCTGAAAGATGCTTTGTTAAGGCAGTTTGAGTTGACTGATGATGGGTATAAGAAGAAGTTTAGGACTGAAAGGCCCCGTGAAAATGAGACTTTTGTTATGTTCCTAGCTAGAATTTCTAGATACTTAGATGGTTGGTTAAGATTGAGTAAGGTGGAGAAGACTTATGAAAAGTTGTTAGACTTCATAGTAAGGGATCAATTTTTAGATATCTGCAATAGAGAACTATATCAGAACCTTAGTAGTAAGAAGTTGTTTTCAGCCCGTGAAGTAGCGGAAGATGCAGATTTGTTTGCCAAGACTAGAGGAGGTCCGAAGTATGTAGTGAATCATGGAATTAAAGAAAGAACTAAGCCTTATGCACTGCCGAGTAGACCTGTAGATAGAAATCAAGGTAGTAGTTATCGTATGCAAAGAGGTAACGATAGACTGGTAAATAGAGGTAGAGCATCTCAGCAGTATGAAGGTTATAAATGCACATATTGTGGTCGTTTAGGGCATACAGCATTTTTCTGTAGAAATAAGGCTACAAACAAAGCTAACGCAGCAGAAGACATAGAACCGGACTCAATGAATCCAAGTAAGAATGATAATAGTTATCAGGGTAATAGAAGGCGAGGAGGTTATAGAGGTAGGAGTAGAGGTAGAGGAAGAAATAGAGATGCAGATTCGAAAATTTCGATGCCGAGATCAGATAGTGGTAGTAGTTTGATAGAACTTGGGGATTTTGAAGACGTGGGTACAGTTACTATAAATTCATGTCCGACAACTAGAGGTATATGTAATGGTAAAGCTATAGTTGCAATGAGAGATACTGGGTGTACATGTGTCATAGTATGAAGGAATTTGGTAAATGCAAATCAATTGTTAGGGAAGTCCAGACGATGTAAGTACATTGATGGTAGTGAGCACAGATTAGACATGGCGTTAATTGATCTTGATTGTCCGTATAACAGAGGTACTGTAGAAGCACTATGTGTAGATAATCCTACAAATGATGTAATTATCGGTAACATAGAGGGTGCTGTAGAACCAAATTTTGGTAAGTTAGCTTCAGCAGTAGAAACAAGATCGCAGAGTAAAGTTAAAGCTCATAGAAGACTTAAAGTTCCTTCACAGATTTTAGACATCACTAATGTAGAGTTTGTAGAGAAGCAGCAGGCAGATAGGTCATTAGATGGATGTAGAAAGAAAGCAGAGGAAGGTACTGTTAGAAACTGTAGAGGTAAAGGGCAAGTGAAGTTTCAGGTCAGGAATAAGATGTTGTTTAGAGAGTTTACGGCAGGAAATGGTGACGTAAGTAGGCAGTTAGTAGTTCCTAAGGATCTTAGGGAGACTGTGTTTAAAAGTAGCGCATGACTCGCTTTTGGCAGGACATCTTGGTATTAGGAAGACAAGTGATAGAGTCTTAGGGGAGTTTTATTGGCCAGGTGTTCTTGTAGAGGTTAGACGATACTGTCAGTCTTGTGATATTTGTCAACGTACTATTTCTAAAGGTAGAATAAGTAAGGTAACTTTAGGTAAGATGCCTTTGATTGATACTCCTTTTAAGAGAGTTGCCGTTGACATTGTTGGTCCGATCGAACCTATGACTGATAGGAAGAACCGATATATTTTAACCATGGTAGACTATGCTACCAGATATCCTGAAGCAATTGCATTGCCTAGTATAGAGACTGAAAGAGTAGCCGAAGCATTAGTTGACATGTATAGTAGATTAGGTGTTCCAGAGGAAATGCTTACAGATTGTGGATCACAATTTACTTCACAGATTATGAATGAGGTTAGTAGGTTGCTGTCTCTTAGACAGTTAACAACTACACCGTATCATCCGATGTGTAATGGTTTAGTGGAGAAATTTAATGGTAGTTTAAAGCAGATGTTGAAACGGATGTGTAGTGAAAGACCTACAGATTGGGATAAGTATTTGAATGCTATGTTGTTTGCGTATCGGGAAGTTCCACAAGAGAGTTTAGGATTTTCGCCATTTGAATTGTTATATGGACGTAGTATAAGAGGTCCAATTACCATTTTGAGAGAGTTATGGTCAGGAAAAACAGAGAATGACGAAGTTAAGACAACTTATCAGTATGTAGTTGATTTGCAAGAAAGACTAGAAAGTACATGTAAGATAGCACAGCAGGAGTTAGAGAAGAGCAGTATTAGGTATAGAAAGTATTACAACAGGAAAGCTAGAGATAGAACTTTTAAGAAGGGAAGTAAAGTACTGGTTCTTATACCTACAAAACGCAATAAGTTGTTGTTACAATGGAAATGTCCATTTGTAGTTTCCGAGGTCGTGAACAAATTAGATTATCGGATAGACATAGGTAACAATAAGATTAAAACTTTCCATGCCAATATGCTGAAGGAGTATGTTGAAAGAAATTTCGAACCAGAACGAGGTGCATTGGCAAAGGTAAGTGCAGCTGTTGTAGAAGCGGAAAATGGGTATGATAGATTAGAGGAAGATGATAGTTTAGAAACAAGTTACCAAGACGATAGTGACATATTGTTATGTCCATTGAAGAAAGGTTCAGAGACATATAAAGATGTTCAGGTCAATCCTGACTTACAAACAGATTGTAAGACTCAGATTGCAACCTTGTTAAAGAAATTTTCTGATGTTTTAACAGATATACCCGGAAATACGTCATTGGTTCAGCATGACATTAAGTTGACTACGTCAGAACCGGTAAGGACTAAGGGTTATCCTATTCCTTTTCACTCACAGCAGATAGTAAAGGAAGAAGTTGATAAAATGCTAGAGTTGGGAGTTATCGAACCTTCTAATGCTCCGTTTTCTAGTCCAATTGTCCTTATCAGGAAAAAGGATAACACGATTAGGTTCTGTATTGATTTTAGACAGATCAATAAATGCACGGTATTTGATGCGGAACCGATGCCCAATATGGAACAGATATTTTCGAAATTATCAAAATACAGGTATTTTTCGAAAATTGACCTTAGTAAAGGATACTGGCAAGTTCCTTTGTCTGACAATGCAAAACCTTTGACCGCATTTGAAACCCCGTCGGGACTTTTTCAATTCCGGAAAATGCCCTTTGGTTTAGTCAATGCCCCTGCAACATTCTGTAGACTGATGAGAAAGGTTTTGAAAGATCTAGATCACTCAGATAGTTTTATAGATGATATTTTGGTCTATACAGTCACATTGCCAGAGCATATCAATGCATTGTATGAGGTATTTACCCAATTAAGAGAGTCTAGGCTTACTGCTAGACCGTCCAAGTGTTTCATATGTTTTGAAGATTGGAATGTTTAGGTCATATGATAGGAGGTAGTAAGTCCATTGAACCTGTTCTAAGTAAGGTCAATGCAATTCAGGAGACCGAGAGACCCACGACTAAGCGAGGAGTCCGGCAATTTTTAGGGGTTGTGTCTTGGTACCGGAAGTTCATCCCTAACTTTGCCGCCATTGCTGTTCCGTTGACCGATTTGACAAAAAAGTTTCAACCAAATCGTATTGAATGGGGTGAAAGTCAGGAAAAGGCTTTTCAGACTCTTAAGGCTAGTTTGACCGGTCCGCCCATTTTGAAATTACCAGATTTAGACAAGATATTTATTCTCAGAGTTGATGCTTCTGATTGTGGATAAGGATCTGTATTACTTCAAGAACAAGGTGAGGAGAAATTTCCAGTAGCTTATGCCAGTAGAAAGTTGTTACCAAGAGAACAGAAGTATTCTGTAATAGAGAAGGAGTGCCTTGGTATTGTTTGGGCAATTTCTAAATTTCACAGTTACGCTTGATAAGATTTTATACAAGACGCCCGCCATTGTGACGAATTTTGTTTAACAACGCCACCACTTTATTGATACATCATGACAGAAACTTTACGGGAGAAATAGACTGAGATACGTTGATAGTGTCTGTTTGTGCAGTGACTTATCATAGTAGTTTATCATATACAATCATTTTTCATTTATAAATATTCATTTCTGTAAATAAATTTGTATATATTTTTCTGTTCTGAGTTGTTGGTTGTTTTAGATAGCAATTGTGGTCGGCCTGGTATCCCAGCGTAGTCCCTATTGTGACATTTTTTTGAAGTATTTCTTCTTTGTAAAAAACATGTAGCGAATGTCTTCATGTTGTAACTAATAAAACTTTTCTCTGTCTGTTTAAGAAAGCAAACTCTTTATAGCTTAGTCATTCCAGAACGCATTCCATATTCTTGCACCATTCCACTGTTTTTTCTCTCTTCTTCTTTTTTTCTTAAGCGCATTACCTCTTGACAGGCGTCGGCTTGTTCTTTTTTATAGCGTGCAACTTCCCTTTTAGCAGCTTTTTGTGCTTCTTCTTTCTCCATCATTTCTTCCAAAAATTCTTCATACCTTACTTTTTCTGCTTCTAACTGTTCACGAAGATCATTTTCTAGCTTTTCGTAATGATCTTTTAAATTTTGTTTCTGTTTTTGAAACGCGTCCTCTTGAGCTCGCTGTTGTTGTTTCAATAATTCGTCCATTTTTTCTTAGTTTCTTCACTTAATTATAGTGAATTTTTGACCATGAGATATTCTTATATGTAGTCATTTGATTACATTCCTGTTTTCTAAAAACAAACAGTTTAGGGATTTACAAACAGACCTCTAATTCTAAATATACATCATTTGTTTTGTGGACGTTACCTAAAGTAATCATAAGTGCGACAATATAAACCCTTTCATTTAAGACCATATTCAAGTTGTCGCCCTTGGATGACGTCATTGGGGGATACGAAGGCCATTGCCGATACGATTCAGTACCTTGATAGAAGGTTGTGAAGATCTGAATCCTTACCAGGCAATTAAATCGTACTAATTTGTATATATCAGAGATGTAGATAACGTATCTATGTCTCTGCTAATAAACAGTACCCAATATATATTTTGAGTTTCAAAGTATTCTGTAGTTTCGAAAAACGACTGCGTAAAAATTAATTGCAAGATACTGGTTGAATAAATATTATTTTCACTTAAGCACTACTGAGACAATGTAAAACAATAATATAGAATTTCTAAAAAAATGTTATAAAAAGTAATGAAAAAGTATAAAAGTAACAATCCTTTTGCATGTACATGACTGTATATTATTTGTGTCGGCAAAAAATGCAACATCACTCGCTACATTTTATATTAAAGCTGATAAAGTGATATTTTCAACTTATTTGATTCATATTCTGCTCATCATATTTTTTCTTAAAATCATTAAAAAACCAAGGCGTGAAATATGTACAAAGAAATTCGTTATTAACTGAATTCACCTATTTTTGTCTGCGCCAGCTGATAGTCATTCTGTAGTATAAAATCAGTAAAGCATGACCCAAACCAAATTTGGATCATAAATATTTTGACAACTAACAAAAGTGTCGTAATCTGGTGTACTTTTATTACTCTAATAAATATGCAACCTGGTGATTTATGATATCATAGCCAAGTGCCGCATGTATATACAATATAGTTATGCACCCTGTTTATTAATATGTTACGGCCAACCAGCACATTTTTATACCAATCTATTTATTTATAAAATAAGTTACTGGGAAAGGGTCCTTTATTTTCATAATCATAAGAATAGATTTATAAATTAAATATCAAAATTATCATATCATCGTCTGTTGCGAATCTAAAGTTATAAAATTAATTGCCACATGGTTTTCATTCTTTCAGGGATATTATTAAAAATTATATCATTAGCTGGTTCTATTAAATATTTCTTATGTGGAATAATGAAAAAGAATCAATAAGTTTTGATAGACTGCATTCTGCTCTTGCTCTAATAAAAACAATCATCCAAAAATCATTGACACACTTATTTTCATTTTTGTAACAAAAACACCGGAATTTTCTAACACAGAAAAATTGAAAATGTCCCTTTAAATTTATATTAGGTATTTTCACTGTGTATGAGTGTTTTTCAAAATATCATAATTTGATTAAGTACTGTTTTTTATGTCCTGGCATTAGAGACAATCTAATAGATATATTCACTTTGAAATTCGGCTGTTTTACCCCGTAGCAAAAAATAATCTTAATGTTTGTTTTTTTGTGTTTTTAATTTAATTTTCTTTATATAGAATATATTGTATAAATAAGTCAAATTGTTCGACATGTTATTATCGAAATTGAACGATTAGAATTGGCGGATTTAATTTCAGTTAGCTAATATTCTACAAGGATTTATAGTACAATCCTCCATTTACATCACATCCTATAAAGGAAGTAACTCTTCCTCGACGCTTATCGCTTGAATGAAAGGGTCTATATTACTTTTAGTTTATTGTGATAGCTATTGTGTTTCTAATTCATATAGAATATTTTTGTGATCAAATGATAATCATTGTTGTAGCAGAAAATGAGACGAATGATCGATTAAGCTGTACAGAGTGTTTAGTATTTAAAATTAAGCGATACAGTATCATCTTTACATTGTAGTATCAAACAAAGTTATTTATAAAATGGCTAATTTTAGAAATGTTTAAAAATTTATTATTGATTCACAAGCAATTACCAAATACCTTCTTTCTCCCTCTGTGACATGTTTTCATCAGCTGCAATTATTTTTGTTTCGTATTTTCTCATACTTTCTAAAAATCCATACCATGTAGATAAAATCTATGAAAGAACGAATAGTTTACTGTATAATATAACTTATATATTTTTTTATCTGAGATTCTATTTCAAGCACAATTAAACATGCGGGCAGGAATGTTACCAGATCGCTGATTCATTGCCATTATATCAACGCAAGAAAGTCATTCACATATCTTGACGTAAGGCGTTTTGAAAATATTACTATATTTGAGATAGATTTTATAGAATACATAAAAGGCAAGTGCATGAAACTTTGTAACTTAAACATATTTTTACATTAGAATATTCAAGTAAGGTCGTATGTAAAAGTCTTAAATAACCTATGTGACCCTTAAAAAGATCACACGATTTTGATTAATTTCTGTCAATCTTGAGGCTTGCGCACGTGCCAAATATTTTATTTCTATTCAAAGAGTTTGTTTTCTTTTATTTTCTATTATGTCGGCTACTTTAACCTACAAATACATCAAATTGAAACAATTTTTTTATCTTGAAGGACATATGAAAAAACTTATAGATTTTAGTTGTCTTTCATGAATATATTATTTCAGAAACAAACAGGCACTTGAGAAGAAACTATGGACCTTCCATAAAGGTAATAATTATTATTGTTTGATTTATTTTGAGTATTATTTTCTGATTGAGTTTCAAGCTAGGCCCAGTAAAAGAACATGACCTCTGCACAGTACAAAAACGAAGACACACAAACAGTATGCGCAATTATTCTTATACATGAACGAATGAAAATGTTAAAACAGACTCACACATTTACTTTTTTGAGATCCACGTATAACTATAACATTTATTTCCGTCTAATTTGAAACAACCTAATTAGGCACAAATAATAAACCTTAGTAATCAAATATTTACCCATGAATGACAGACTGAAAGGCCTTAAAGTGACCCTGAACTTTGAAATAACACACTTGTTCACAGTCAATATTGAGCTTTTATAAGCCTCGCCATATCAAAGAAATGCATTTATTTTTCTCAAATCTTATATTCCAAAGTGTTACTCGCTGGCAATTGACCCGAATCATCTGTGCTTCTATTGCTCTATGTCAAATGATCAAGCTAAATAAAATATATAATTATATTGTTCGAAAAACTACTTTGTTTACATTATGATTCTTTAATGACAACTGATTGCAAAAGCGCTACTTTTCTCAGGTGATATTTTATTAATCAATATTAATTGACTTTTAAAAATCAAGTTTGAAGTTGACTATTGGGGTTATAAAATGTTTGAAATATCAAAACTAGAATATATTCTAAATATATGGTATTTTAACATCAAAGACATTATAATCTTTGCCAGTAACACATCGTCTAAAATGCCACACAATAAATAAACATAAAATTCTTTCGAAAATCCCACAATGCATGAAGATCAAACTTCATTGAAAATTTGCCTGTCAGTAAAATTAGACCTTCATTTGAGCTGCAAACCTTATCAAAGCGTTTACAATAAAGGCTAAATATATAATCGGACATTAATCATGCATAACTATTTGAAAATTCATTTATGAATGACAAAGTTATAGAACTGACGAGACCATCAATTTACAATCATATGAAGACGTTGGATGTTTACGTGTGACAGTGATCTTTAAGCTGGAGACATATGTCTCACGTGCAGCACGTTACCATCTTTTTCAATAAATATTTTTCGTACTATCTATCCAGAATTGAGAATGGCACTTCCTTTTTAAGTGTTTACAAACCTAGATTTTGTAGGCGCACATCGTCTCAATTGTTTATCAAAACCCATTAAAATCCTTTGAAAAATGACATGGTCATGGATTTTATAAAAAGGATGGAAATAAGGAAGAAAAGCCGGACGATGTCTTGTCATCTTTTGGTACCTAAAAACTATAATGTTTTTGTTGTACACATGAAACGTAGATAATTTTAAGCAATTTTGAAACAGAAGACATGGTAGTTTACAAAACAACCTTCCATTTTAATCATTAGAAAATTTAAATCCGGCTTAAGATCGAACTAAACAGCATTTGATAACTTCTGACATGTTGACTGAATGTACCATAGAATGAATGCTTAAACTATTTAGTATAAATTCTTACGGTTTCTTTATGTTTTACCCAAGGGAAGATTGTTAAATATATATGTATTTCATGCGAAAAAAAAGGGTGCACTGAGTTTTGAACATTTCAAAAATAGTATTTATTTAATATCTGTTGAAATTGTTAGAAAAGCTTTGGCATAACTGTATATACATGCATCTACTGAAATTTTTTAGCAAATCATTGAAAACTTTCAGACGAAGATTAGCATTAGGAAAATATGTCTCTTTTTAGTGCAGTTTCTTCGAGTAAAAGGAAATATAAATGAAAAGGTTTATATACTGTAAATAGACAAAATGCTTATATATTTATTTGTGTGACTAAAATACCGAGAAGAATAAAGAAAAATATAACATTATTAAAACATTCTTGGACATTTGACTGAATTTTGGATGGAAGCTAATGCATCCATTTGTCTGACATAAACCATATCAATAGTTTCTTACCTGTGCTTGAATCTGACATTTCGCTTCAAGGTCATGAACAACATTCTTTCGAAGATAATGCAGTGCTTTATTTTTTGCTTTGGTGCAACGGTTCCCCAAATCACGTTCAGAGACTGGCAGTAATAGTTTTCTTATTTCATTTTCAAAAATATCTATAGCCTCTTTTTCAACCTTAGCATTTTCCAGTCCCGCTACAGCTGTAAATGCATCATTAACATCTGGAACAACCCCATTTTTGATCGCTGTTACGTAGCGGTCAGCCAATGTTACGAACACTATGAAAAGATAACAAATGCTCAAGGTAAGTTATTATCGTGATATGTTATATATCACCGCTTAGAGTATGAAAAGTATATAGAGAAGCTGATAAAATAATTAAGCTCGCACTCAATAGTTAAACAATAGAGGCAACTTGTAGAAGGTTAATGACGATAATTTGAAGAAAACGTTAGAAATTGTTTGCATAACCAGTTGTAAATAGCTAGCGTGTACAGTCCAATTACAATCTATTATCACGAATTGCTGGCTGCATAAGGATTCACCATATCTGATCTTTACATTCTGATTAACTGAATAAATAAACAAACTATTTTGTACGTGATTCTAATACAATACAGAAGCTGCATCAGAATGTTTAGCTGTAATGTCAATTGCTTACAATAAACACACATTCTAAACATTTCTGGATATGTTAAAGCTCTTAACTCAAATGTATTTTAAAAGGAAAAAAAACTTCAACTGTGTCTGTGCTAATATTTTTTATACAGATATTTTCGTCTGCATATGTCCTTTTTTATTATTCAGTTTCAATTAAACGACAGGGATTGACTAAGCAATGATTTTTTTTGCTACATATGTACAGTCGCGATCGTACCACATACTTTCAATAATAATTGTAAATTCAATTAAAAAGTTACCATTAATTCTAGAAATCACTTTAAGCGTTCAAATCCATTCTTGCAAGGCCAAAAGATGAAGGCAACGGTTGTACGGATCATCATCCACCGTTGGAGACAGCTTTCCTCCGCAAGCTGAACCCATACCTTACAACACCGAAGACCTAGAAAATCAAAGAAGATTGCAGGTAGTTATAAGAATACAATTTCATGATAAGGATATCTCACGTTTTCATGTATTCTACCTTTATTGTATTTACCAGTAGTTGTGTATGTCATATTTAAATAATAAAAATGATAAAGAAATTAAAATCGATTGATTGATTTGGGGTTTACTTTTGGAAAGAAAACTAGCAAATATAGTTACAAAAATGCTATATTTGGACAATTAACGAAAGAAACAAAATCAGAATTGCATGAGCTTTCAAATGAAAACTTTATGTAAAACATCTATATGTAAACATATATATTATTATTTCATCGTAAAACGAAAATTGTATTTTTACCTTATTTACTCTAAATATTTATATTAATTTCTGACAAGTTAAATAAATCTTATGAATTAGAAGATGCGAATATAAACTATGGGGAAAAACAAGCAACATGATAGTCTACATTAATATGTTGCTTTTCAACAAATGATTCCACAGGTAATAATATCATTTTTTAAGTTTAACGAATTTTAGTTTTGACATTTCAATGAATGAAGTGTTGTTTTTCTTGCATAAATATCAGTACGTACCTATTCTCTCAAACTTCCTATATTTAGAAAATGATTTTATATTTTATTACCATTATGGTACTTTACTATAAGTACTCAAAAACAAAAAAACAAATTAAGATTTAAAAAGTATTGCGCATGCATAATATGTTCCATATCCATGATATCCATAACATATTTGTTATGTCCCATATCCATGATGTTATTTTTTCTTATTTATTTAGAAATAGGTATAACATTAAGTATAAAATACTTACATAATGGAAGGAAAAGTTAAAAAGTCATATTTTGGCAGCGGTAGGTAAGATAATAGTGTTTTTTCTGATCAAGATTAAGCCATCTTCATGTTGTATTTGAGCTTGTCTATGGTCAGACAGAGAGAACAAAAGTCAAGAAGTTGCTAAGAGAGGGGAAAATATTTTATTTAATAGACAGAAATCATGTTCGTTTTTCGAATTGCGAAAAATAAAAAATATATAATTGTAAAGCTCAATTCTAATATGAATGATTGAAATAGCATTAACATTTGGAACTGAAGTGGAAGTGTTAATGTTTGTTGATAAAAATGTATTCTGGTGTGATATTGTTTTCATTTTATAAAATGTTTATGCTTGTTCCCTTCGTGCTGATAATGATTTCATTTTTAAATCATTATCTTTTACGATTTATTCTAGATTAACAATTAAGTTATACGAATGTTTTTTTTTTCTTGCCGCTTCAATTTGCATAGCTTAAATACTTATTTGGACTGTACTATGGAGTCACATATCAAACCTCCGAGCCACATGGATACCTGAGAGATAATCTCGAATGTTTAAAATTGCATTGCAAAAGATTCAAATTGCCATTAAAAGCCCATTATCCACTGCCTTTTGGATATGTTTTTATTTTAGATAGGATAGATAATGGTACAAAAAATAGTCATCACGTAATGCGAAACGCAACATGTTGTAACAGAAAAATGCTGCCAGCACAGTCTATAACACAATTTCAGTCAGATAATTTTAATGTTTACTTTGTTTTTGTTTTTTTTTGTTTTGTTTTTTGTTGTTGTTTTTTTCTCCATTAAATCTAAATATGTTATTAATATGTATAATCATAAACTACTATTTGTTCAATGTCGTCTAATATTGTTTCAGTTCATGTTAGATGACCATTCAAACGCCACATCGGCGCAGTTTATACTGTATATTATACTAACAAGGGTCGTGACAAGATCTGAAGCAAGATGATTTGAAAATCGTCATACTTTAACACGAGATGAGACCGCTGTATTCTTGATGAAAAAAGTTCAAACGGTTTCAGCTGCAACGTGAATTTATTCGAAAATCGCACAATCAAAGAAGCGTAAAGTATCATGGGGAAATTGTTAATATCATCAAAGAAGACGTATATAACAATATAGTTAGTGGAACTTTAGTTGGCGGATTGAACAGACGTTTATCAGACTGTAAGGATAAAATCACACAGTTTTTTTTTCAGGATAACAAATAACGCCCTCCGTTTGCTGAGGCGCTTTAAAAAAGACAACTATGCTATCATGCGTGATCTTGCCGAACCTTTTATGAATCCTCTGACCGAACCTTTTATGAATCCTCATTGAAGAATGGTTTGCTTATACGCTCGTATCTAATATAAATTATGTTATCCAGCTGAAACTTATTAAAATGAAAGATGCAAACGATAGTTCATGTATAAAGCAAGTAAGAAACTATGTTAGTTTTTGCAGAGATGTTAAAAACAGAGATAAGCAACTCCTATATACTCCATTGAAATAGCACCCATGAAAAAAAGTGAACAATTGAGCATTTTGTAGCAAATAAAACTTTATGGATTTACATTTGATCTTTTTATAATATATACCATTTGAAAGTTAGATCTTTAATATATTGCAGCATGTTAAAATATTGGTAACTTCTTGTCTTTCACTTAGGAAAGCATAGCAGAACATACCCATTGAGCCAGTGTTTTCGTCATATGTATAGTTTTGTAACAAAACTTAATAAGTTTTTCTCTTTAAAAATTGATGTATCTTTTATTTAAATAGGAACTGTTTTACATGCAGTCCTAGACAAATATATGAGCTTTCAGAAAATGTATTGTTTTACTGATATTGACATCTGGTTATTTTATTATTACGTTTAACTTGCTACAAGTTTTAAGTTTAGCAAGCACATGTGATATTTGAACTGACTAGGCGGTTGCCTATCACTGTTATCTCTCTGGTTTTTAAGAAATAAATAATATAGCATTTCTGAGGAATAATCGCCCTTTAATCAGTGCATATGAACTATTTACCTTCAAAGTAAAGTATTTATTAAAAAAAAAACTTTATAATAATTAGTATTGCAAACTGAATGACAATAATATAAGACGACATAAGTTATTTAAATGAACTTATTAATTAAATTTATTGATAGTTTATAGAATTTGTGAATGTGCATATTGAGAATAAAGAATATTATAACTGAGTGTTTATGCTGTACGGAATATTATCACATCGTCCTCTTTTTTTTTTCAAATAAAGACGTAAAGCTTCAACGCTAATGTACTTAAAGTCGAAATTAACTTCATACTTGTAGTAAATTGTGGTTGGTTTTTATTGATGATATTCACAGTCATTCAAAACAGTATTTGGGCTTATAAAAACTCTACAACCATTTAACCTCTTCTTCTGAATTAGTCATGAATCGTTTTGCATGAAATTAATTGCCATTACCTCTGAGAGACTGTTACACAAATCCTCTTTTAATATTTTTGCATTTGATAATACGAAAGTCGTATTTAGCCCTCAAAATGATGGATAGTTATCAGGTTATCAAGAAAGCGTTTAAAGTAAATGATCATAATGTGTAATATTCATTGTAATAGTTATTACAAATTTATGAGACAGACGCGTCCGTAGACGAGGGGTTTAGACCGTTGGCTTCAGACCACTTGCTCCGAACCGCTGTGGGTTCAAATTCCGACAGAGCCTTTCTTTCAGGTGAGGTAGCTATCCAGCCAGCTTAAAGAATGTCAGTGGTTCTACCCAGGTGCATGAGATATTTCGCCACAAGTACAGCTTGAACTGTGTCATATGACCAATACTGTGTCGGTGTAAAAGCATATCAAACAAAGGAAGTCACATATTAACCAGAATCACTAACTTTTCTCCATATTTTTAAACCACGATTCGCTGAAAAAAAAATTCAGCCGGCTGATAAAGCCTAGATAAGCCTAGATATTGAACAGAGTCATGCAAAAAAAGCTTCTATTCTTAAATACATATTTAAATGGTACATAATGATAAAAAGTTAAGCAGTATAAAAACATTTAATATGCAACATTTTAATCGACAAATTGTAAAATAATACAGATGTTACTCAAAGACATATTGTAAGACAAGTTGTAGTAAATCAAAGAGACAGGTATGTGGAAATATCATTGCCTGTCAGGACATATTGGGTTTTCTCTAAGAAATAAAAGACGCCGTTATACGGAGAAAATCTGAGATGCTCCCCAGGCCATGATGAATTTTGTTAAGCTTTAATCAACATGTCAAAAGTAAAAAGGTTGCATTTGCAGTTTGGAAAATCCGCAGATCCCTTTACACGGTATTTATACGGAAGACATTTTTAGAAGGCAATCTGAACGCATTTGTAAATTTTAGCCTTCTTCTCGACGTTATTATAAAACATTATTTTCAGTTCTTGGTAACATAAAAAAATAATTAGTGTATATTTCTGTATGCACTTAAGATCAAGAAATGAAGGATTTAAGTAATTTCAGCTTTAAAATGATAATAATTTCGGATAGGATTTCATCCCTTGAAAAGATAAACCAAATAACAATCAGATGAAATCTTTAAAAGCGTGCAAACATTTACTTAGTTTCCATTTGAAAAGCAGATCTACTATAGTTTATCAGCAGCTTAAAAGTGCGCCACTTTATTTTTTTTTCTTTGATGTAAATTTTAGTCAAAACTTTTGTGTTGCTAAAATGAGAAATCTTAACAGGAAATATATAAGATTTTTTTCATCGTTTATTTAAAAAAAAATATCGCCATTTGAATTGTCCTGCAAAAGATATTTGCTTCAAAAAAATATGTAATGATTTTTTATAATAACAAATGCAATTAAACGTGATTTGGTATGACAAAACTTTATTGTGTTACGGTTACTAATAGTTATTTTGTAAACATATTTTACCAAGAAAAGTTTTATTTTGAAGCAGCCAAGGATCCGAAATATCCATAATTTGAGTGCTCGCATTTAACATCTTAAATTACTATGAGCAAAAGTAAACCACAAAAATTTATACAGTCAAGATGCAACCATAGATATTCTAAAATAAAAATACAAAATACTAGTCCCTACTAAATTATGCATGTTTATCAGTATCCTTTGTTTATATCAAATACAATTCAGCCTACAATTATGTCTTTGTTCCTTAGGATATTACACAGGGTACTGGAACTGGTACTATTCTAGTAGATCCTCCTCCTCCTCCTCCACTATTCCTATGCTTTTCAATCTCCTCTTCATACTTCTTTCTTTCATTTTCCATATCCTTCTTTCTTTCGTCGTGCTCTTGTTTCATTTTTTCAACTTCTTTTTGAAATATTTCTTTTTCGGATTGCAATTTTTCTTCGCACAATGCCTGGAATTTCTTTTGTTCTTTTTCAAGTTGCTCATCACGTTGTTTCTGAATCATATTGAAATGACTCTCTAAGGCGTTT
>NW_026853988.1:0-94840 GCF_026571515.1 Ruditapes philippinarum
GAAGGGGGGCCCTTTTGTATGCACACATAAATAAACAAGAAATTTTCAAAAAAAGTTGTGAAAACACGTTTAACTTCAAAAACATAGCACATTCAGTACATGTATATCAAAACAGACATGATGTACGATACTATTTATCTTTTAGAACATAAATTTCAGTTCTTAGACAGGACATGTAAAGTTAACACGTTACTCTATTACTATGATTACAATTGTAACTTATCATATAAACAAACATACAGATAAATACAAATAAATAAATATTGTTTTGTTTAAGTGATAAGCCTTAGAAAAGATTTAAGCGCCGAAAGTACTGGTTTTGGCGCCTTTTTGTATGCACACACAGATAAGCAAGAGATTTACTCTAGTACGTACTGCAATGATTTTGAAAGTACTGGTACTGAATTACCCTCACAAAATGTTGCTACTACTGGTACTGATACTGCATGACTGTCTTAAAAAATGGTACTGCTAAAATTGTCATTATGTTGTTCTCTTTGTATTTACTAGTAAAAATGTGCAAGATTTACACTTATCAATTGCTTCTATTCTAAATAGTATTAATACAGTGATTTTGTTAGCACCATAAAAAGTTGTTATTTACTATGGTATAAATTGAACAAAGGTGTGGGGGTTTTGAAAAGCAACAAAAGACTGTTGTGTTTTAAATGAAAGATGATTTCATTGTATTCATACAGTTGACTGGTTACTAAACGGTAAGATATGACATGAAAATATGTTGTAAATATTGTTTGTGAAAAGTATCTTAAATCATTAAAGTTTTAAAAATGTATACTCTAAAGTAAATAATAATTCCGTTTATTTTGCTGAATAATGTTTGATTTTTTTTATTTGAAGTGTACACATGTGAAATTGAAACAATTGTTGAAAAAAACATATCATTAAAACATGCATAAATACATTATATATTATTTTTGTTCGACAGTGTGTATTGATTCAAACTATGATGAATATATACCCGTACTGTTACTTAACTTAATTTCTTCTAAAATAAATACTGTACTGAACCGAGCTAAAAACCCAGTACTCAGGATTGGGCTTGGCTAATTGGTAAAAATGGTATTGGGGACTTAATATACACCCAAGGCAGCTCGAATGACGTTCATCAAAGGGAAACAGAATGGACCGAAAAAAAAACATAAAATGTGGGGCAATAATATATGGGCGTTAATAATTAATTTGAACTACTTAAAGATTCAGTTATTTTGTATCCCGTTTAAACAGATTAGAGTGACACAACTTTACAAACCGTGAGCGTTTCCAATGGTTGTCAAATGAATTGACAATACTTTTACTCATCATCATGGAAAACGTGTTATTCTTTAATATGTGTATGAGCAAATGTAAGTAAACATATTCATAATTAAGTAAACAATACCATCAACATGTGGACATTTTTCATCCAAGAAAGTCAACAGCCAGAATTGACTGATTCCCAGTTTTCTTATCTTTTGCTTCAACAACTATTTCTGTTCCGCTGAATGTGAAGGCAACTAAAACCTCCCGATCCAATGCCCCGTCATGATCATCTAAGTCTATCTGCAACTTCCCAATCAAATACATCCCCGTCTTTTAAATCGGGGCGGCATGTTTTTGATACAAAAAACAGAAAATACATCTTTTTTTGAGATTTAAATTGAAAAATTGTAGGGCCCGAAATTGGGTTTTTCCCCCAACTTTTTAAACCCTTTTTATCAAAATTTTGCATGTTTTCCCAAAATACCTTTGGGGCAATTTCATAAAACCCTTTTTTCCGTAACTACGTTTTCTTGGGGGGTGATGTTTCCCCGTACAACTTTTCAAAGTCTCCAATCCCCTATGTATATCCCTTTGAACACGTTTAGTAACGAAATTTTGGGAAGTCCAAAAATTTTTGCTCCCTTTTAAAAACGCAGCTTGAAGCTTCTTCGGGAACAATAACATCTGTTCCATTAAATGCTGACTTAACGGCGCTCTGTAAAACTAGAGACTCAGAAAATCCACCAACCATTAAAATGACCGAAATGTTAACATGTCTTTTCGTCATAATACTTTGCACCATGTACACTGTGCGGTCGACAGATGTTCTGAACCACGATCTTGCAAGTTCTGATGAAAATGATATTTTGTCCCTGACAATTTTAATGTCAGTTGCATATTCTGATGTTTTTAAAACATCGGGTAATTTTTCTTTTGTGACATGATAGAACTTATCTGTTAGTGAGGAAGGAAGTCTCATTCTTAGCGGTGAAACTAAAGATGTAGTTATCGTTCTTTTTTTGACCTCAAAGTCTCTCCAGATATCAAGCCAGTCATCTGTATGGTCCCGTTTAAACTCCTCGTAAACATCTCTTCCGACTAAAGTGACTAATAACCGCTCGAATTCTTTATCAACGATAGTGCCACCCCATCCGCCTCCACTAGCTGCATGTATTTCCTTATATTCTTATCATTATCTACCTCATGTACTGTTAAATCAATCGTTCCACCTTAAAATTAATTAATATAAATATTGCATTGTAGGACAAGTTTTTTGTCATTTATCTGTCTTTTTAAAGGTAGGGTCACACAAAAGGTCAATTTTAATTTAAAAGAAAAAGCTTGCATTTTATTAATGTTATAAAAGTACTTGCTTTCTCAATTATTTATAAATTCTTTTACAGGAAACAAATCAAAAAAGTGGCCTCTTGGGTAAAAAATCCCTTAAAACATTTTTAGTATCCGTTTAAAAGATTTCAGCATATAAAAGTATAACTATAGTAACTTTAAATTTTTGAGATAAACAATAAGGATGGGGAATGAAATGTCAATTTCTCCATCAGAATTCTAAATGCGCTGTGTAGCTATAGACACTTGTATTGGGAATTAAGCAATAGAAAATTATGTTTTTAAAAAATTGACAAAAAATCATTGACAAAATTTATCCTTTTTAGTTTGAAAGAAGGATGAAATTATTTCATGGATAAAATTATCTAACGAGGTTTTTAACAATGACAAAAAGTATTATAAGCTAAGTAAAGCAGTTACTTTAAGTATTTTATAACAAAACATGTATATATTTATTAACATACCCCCCGCATCTAGGACCAGATACTGTGTTCCGACTGATAACGAGGAAATACTGACACCCGTTTTGGATGTTGTAGCTTCTATTGGTAAGTTACGACAAAACATCGAGGCAGCTTCTGGTTCCAAAGCTATTGTTAGTCTTTTTCCCTTGATTCCAGCCTTAAAAATATTTTTTGCAATCATTATTTTTTAAATTTTATAACACAGGACATTTCCACCAGTGGCGAAATATGACCACATTCACAATCCAAAATGGCCTATTTTTCCAATTAAAAGAATCTCAACAGCAGCAAATCAAATCTGTTTCAATTTGTGAGGAAAATTGAACTTGTTTGACTTGTTTGTTTTAAAAGAAGCGACAGGTTAAATGATCAAACACATGTTACAAACATGTCATGTATACCGCACATTTTTAAAGTTTTTAAAATTCTCAAAATTTCCAATAATGTTGAAGATATTTTCTATCGAATTTTTATGCCAGCACCTTTTACTATCAAAATTGCTAAATAGGCCTTTATGATCAATTCTTAAGTAATATTTTTTAACTTCATTAACACTTTTTAATTTAAGTACATATTATGTCTAAACGCCTAGGTTTAACTTATAGTTTCACTAAAATAATGGTTATCATAAAGTGGCTAAATCATTTTATTATGAAATAATGCTAGTTAGTTCTTGAAGTGAATATAATTTATGTTAATGATAATAAAAAACAACGTAACACTAACACCATTATCGCAGGCTTCCCCCTATAAACTGTTTTAAATCCATCCCGCCAAATAGCTAGGCACTGTAAACACCCATGAATATCATCCAAACTGACGTCTCAATATGTTTGTCGGAAAAAATACCTAACAATCGTCTTTGAGAAACTTGATACCTCATGCAAACACTCAATACACGCTAGTGATTTGTTCAATTACTTTCAAGTGTATTTTTTCTATTAGTTTCAAAAATATAACAACAATTCACCTAAAAATTATATGTTAAAAAATAATAATTTCTTTATTTTTTTTACAAAAAAAATCTTTTTGATATCACTAGAAATACAGAGATTGAGAGAAAGTGTTTATTCAAGTACATTTTCTTATATATCATCGAAATGACTGTAAATAGTTGCAATGTACATATAACAAACAAGATATTTTTTATATAATTTTCATAGAGAGTTAATAAACATATTTTACGTGGTATAACTTGATTATTTCTGAGGAAAGAACGGAGAGGAATATTTTATTGATGTGTAGACATCACTTCTTCCATTTTTTTACAATTAAAAGCAAACTTAAAAAGTAAACATTTTAACACCTCTCCAAGCTTTATGTTCAACGACATCTTAAAACGCTCAAAATAAAAGAAATCCTTATGCTCTTCATTGGCAGCTAAATCTTGATATCTATCTTCAGCTTCATATCCAAATGATTCGACTGTCTTTCCATCTGGTTCTATCAGGATACAAGTGGGGGCCTTTTCTGTTTAGATAGAGCCTGACTTCCAAAGTTTCGTAAATGCCTTTGTCCGATCTGCGTCGAAGTTTGCACGAAGAGAATAAGCCCAACCAGAGAAAGTGGTACCAAAATCAATTGCAGCTACAACAGCTGAATCATGAACCTATTAGTAAAGGAAAACAATTTGGTAGTTTTTCCTTTATGTTACACGTTTTATTGACTCAAATGAAGTTTTAATACATGAAAGACTTGAAATATTTGTCCGAGAATAATGTACCATTCGATGCTGATTTGAACCAATAACTTGTGTGAAAACATTGAGATAATTTCCTCGCAGTTTTTCCCCAGAATAATGGTTTTAATCGTGAAAATTGAAAATAATATATAAAATGAAATAACGAACAAATGATGAAATTTTATAACAAAACTATTTTTCAATTCCATTTAATTGTGAGTGTATTTCTTAATTACACCACCGTTTAACTCATTTTGCAATAAACGCCGACGTGACATTCCAACGAATAAGGCATGCTAATACATGAAAGTCCAGTCTAATGGCCTCTCATCGCTGATTCAGAAATGATATGAGAATCGTAGTCAGTCACTTCCGAAAAAATGTAATTACTAATAATTTTCAGGAAAGCGGGTTAGGTCGATAGACGGTTGAGATCTGACCTAATGTGTTGAAAGCGGCTAAAATAGCATTACAAACAAACAACCAACAAACAAACATCCGATTAGAGTGCCCCATCCGATAAATGCAAGACATGATCTTTTTTTAATTTTAAGGATTTTTTGTGTCGCCTCTACTACGGTGTAGTGGCGACATATGGGATTCTTTTCACCGTCGTATGTCTGTCCGTCTGTCTGTCTGTTCGTCTGTCCGTCACAAAACTTGTCCGGACTACTACTCATAAACTACTGGTGCAATTTCATCCAATTTTTACAGGAACGATCAGTATCAAATCTTGTTGTGCATATCATTAGCATTTTCAGGTTCAATGATTTTTGTCCGAGTAATGGCACTTTTATAATAAAAATTAAGTTTGTCCGGACTACTCCTCTTACACCACCAATGCAAATTCAATGAAAATCTGTAGCTCAAGTCCTTGCGCATATTGCACGTGTTTCTTGGTTGAATGATTTTTGGCCGAGTAATGGCCTTTTGATAAAATGATGTTTTTGTGTGTTGCCAGATAGACTACTTCTCAAAACTGTTGGTGCAATTCCATCCCAACTTTAAAGGAATGATAAGTACCAAGTCAAGTTGTGCATAACATCGGCTTTTGATTGTCCAATGAATTTTGTCAGAGTAATGACCATTGAACTATTTTTATGTTTTAAAGTTTGTCCGGACTACTCTTCTCAATTATCAACAATTAAAACCTATACAAAAGTTTAACTTAAGTTGTCAATGTTTATCAAACAAGATGGTAAACTTTTTAAATATCTTTTTTTTGTATTTATGTCCAGAATATAGTAATGTTTAATACAATTGAGTTGTTTACTCCTTTTAAATCTAATATCAATTTTAAATCTAATACATTAAGTTGTTGGCAGCTTGTATATATTTGTTACTTAAACCTACCCTGTCAATCTTTTCAATCTGACCAAACCCAAGACCAATTATAACTGCTCCTTTCAAAGCCGCTTCGGTGTCCTCTCCATAAAATACAACATTCTTGCTGAAAAATGTCTTTTTGACACCATTTTTCAACATTGGTAGTTTTGCGAACTCTCCAAACACAATGACTGTATCAACATCAGCTAAATTCGACATGGTTCTGTTTATATAGAATATGACGCGTTGTACGGATGGATCGATAGTAGTCTGCATCAATTCAGCGGGAAAACATACTTTATTTGATGAAACCGAAATGCCCTCAAATGTTTTTGGTTTATTTCTTGAAGAAAACTTGTTAGAGAGCATATCTTTACATTTTTGATGAAGAATTGATGGGAGACTCATCCTGACAAAAGTTGATGTAAATGGATCGAAGAAAAATGTTTTCTTCAGGAAATCAGATTCAAACTCCGACCATTCTTGTTTTGATTGCGACTTAAATGTTTTATATCCGTCCTTTCCAAATAACTCAATACAAAACTTCTTGAATGCTTTCTTTAACATTTTTCCTCCCCCTTTTTTTATTTCAACAGCTGTACTTTCTTTTACTATTCCAAAATCTGTCGACTCATGTACAACAAAGGTTGTATAATAACCTACAAACATGCAATCTTTAATTACAAAACGTAATAATAATAAAAACTCATCCTTCATAAAATATGTCATAAAATGATAAAACGATTGATATATTCCTTTAAAAGTTGCAACAAAACAGGAATCGTTTAATGTCTATCTTTTTAAATAAAATCGACATATGATAGAATTTAGTCCACAATTTTGAAAGGTTTAAAAGATAATATATGAAAGACAAGCGGGTCTGCTAAAATTCAAACACTGGGAGAAAACATTTCATATTTTTATTTTCTACCTAAACTTTTCCTACTTTCCCTTGAAGATCCCTTTAACGAGTGAAAGCGTCAACTTATTATTATCGTTTTTTTCCTATATACTTTTACATGTATTATAGTTTTTCTTATAGCTGGTTCTTGCAGGTCGTGTGGGTGTTGGGTTCATTGAACGCCGCCTTTCTTGTTGATCTTGTTAATCATACTTTGTTATTTAATTATTTCTCATCAATTATTACATGTATTACAAATTTATTAATAAACAGATGCAATGTTAATTTGAAAATGAAACGCTTCATTCTTTTTCCCCGATTTTTTTATCCGTATTGTTTGAAAATGTTGAGAAAATGTTTGCATCTACAAAAAACCTTTCAAAAACACTGGATCCAAAGAAGGATACAAGAATGTAGATAAAAAAAGCAAATTGGGAGAAAATGAAAGACCATACAGTGCAAAAGTATAAATACCCAAGTACTTTCGGTGTATTATGCCATCATCAGGGGTGTATTACATGAATATTGTGCGCACGTTAGAGCACTAAATCTTTATACGTGTGTACTGTGTAGTTTCAAGAATTGAACTCAATACATACAAAAAGCCACCAGCAGCTAACAGCGTAAAAAATATATTTATTGAATAAGAAAAGTCCATGGATAACCTACTTCCGGCATTGACAATCATAAATTTCTTTCCAGTGCTAGATTTCTTGTTATGTGTTTCTTTCTGGTGAAATAAAGATACCGCGTCTATCTCAGTTACCACAGCTAGCTGTTTCACATTTATTCCAGCCTATAAGTAAACATTGTGTTAATCCTTAAATAATCTACACAGATTCCTGCCATATGATAATATCACTGAGTAGAATGTATTATATTAAAATTAACTTTAAATGGATATATTTTATTTTCAAGATTTGTTTTGAACATATTTTTGTAATTTGACCGGCGAAAAAGAAATGTTGTAGCCTCTTTGTGTTTTTGATTTACTCTTACATACGAGGGGTGGTCCAAAAATTCGTGGACAATGTGTGTATCTCCATAACGTGACGTCCTACCGAGGTGAACTCATTGGATATTATTAATCAATGCTTTTTTAATTAATTGATCAAATTTTAAAAGACCAACTGCATTTTTTATCTATATATGACAACATCAAAACATTAAGTATCAAAATCGCGGCGCAGCTTACTTTTTCTCTGTGATGTTAACGTTTTCATCTCATTTAAACACATGTAAAACCTGTGCAAACAAAGAAAATTGCGGGAAACGTTATAATAACGTTGTTTTGATGAGTATGACGTCACTCTGTCAGTATTAGAAGACAGTTTGAAGTTGCGGTTATTTTACGCTCGTGTTTTAAAGATCAGGTGCTAAAACAGCTTTATCAAAAATGGACGTCACGGATCCAGCAAAACTTTGGACAGTTATACAGTTCTGTGTAAATCTTGGAAAGACGCCTGGCGAGACAAAAACAATGATCGAAAGTGTGACAAATAAACCGTCCGTGTGTCGTTCTCTAGTTTATAAGTGGCAGCTTGGAGCAGAAGTACTCAGTCATCCACCATATTCGCCTGATCTTTCCCCTTGTGACTTCGCCTTGTTTTCCAGGTTAAAGAAAGAGTTGAGAGGGAGACGTTTTGACAATCTGGACGAGTAGAGAGGAGCCACCCAATGCATACTGTCATCATTCAGCCGGAATGGTATGCGAGTACATTTAGAGACTGGGTCCGCCGCCATGAAAAATGTGTGCGTGTTAAAGGGGAATACTTTGAAAAGTTATAAGGCAAAACGGTAATGTAGATTACTTCCTAACATAGCATAACGTCGTTTGTAACGTCGTGAGCTGCGCCACGTTTTGTCATGTCTATGTATATAAACTGGTGCAGAATCGTTAATTCTTGTACAATCCTTACAATATTTTAAGAATTTGCCGACATATGCTCACCTTATAAGGTACTAGAATTTCATGTGATTTGCTTGATTACTTTTTGTTTAATGCAGGGTGCCCACGAATTTTTGGATCACCCCTCGTAGATATCAAGTGACAAAAAACATAACTTGAACGGCCAGTATGTACAACTAACTAGGTATAGCCGAACAATACTCAGCTTTGAAAAATTTATTAAACAATTTTATCAAGTCTACCCTATATTGGTTTATATCATATACTGTATGTGAAGGATTTCATTTATTACATGTAAATTCTAAATTAATGCAAATAAAAGAAAACACAGAGATAAAGTTTCATTATGTTATGTGTTTTTGAAACTGACTCATTTAGTCAATGTTTTACCTTTGTCATACATTTTTAACATTTTTACAACGATCATAAAATCTTTAACACTGAGACATTTGATATGAAATAACATTTCATTTGATTTATATAATGTCAATGATTAACGCTTTTATGAAACAATTGCTAAAAACTGTGTTAAAAAATGTATTCTATTTTGAAGTGAGATAAGTGTTGGCTCACTTAATCAAATTTTTGTCTAGACTCGCTTTATTCTAAAATTGACAAGTGACACGTCTTGTTTTATGCTATACATATTTACTTGCTTATCAAGATATTTTTTATAGTTATGTGTGAGAGTAAAAGAAATACCATGCAGAAAACAATTTCAATTTTCATAAAAAGATATAAAAGTTTAATTAAGTCTTGTTATGCTTGTTTCAAAACAAAGTTTAAATAAAAAAAAGACAAACCTCAAGAGCGGCGTTCCTCATGAAATCAATTGCCCCAATTTCTTGAAATATTTCTGGTACGATAATAACGTAGTATTTGTCCTGTTCATCACATAACTGACAAAGTCTGTGAATTGCAGTTTTGAAGAATTTTATAACAAGTGTGAATACTGTTAAGGCTGGGAGTGTTTTTCTATTTTCATCTATCAGATGAACGTCATTGGTCTGGAAAAACAAAATAATATACATACATAAAATATGTAAATAAAACATAAAATGCATTCGTTTGACCTTATATACCAAGTGGCGAGACAATTACAACAATTTCAGGTCACATTCATTCGTATTAAAGATTCATTGAAATGAAATATGAAAAATCAATGTTTTTCAGTATTTTGAACAAAAAATAAACATGCTCGTAGATGTTTATAGTTGTTTAAATGAAGCTGAAATTCAATGATATATGTCTGCACACTTCCGAGATAATGGAAATATCGCATTTGAGTATACTTGTTCAATCAGTTGAACCTTTACTATAATTTTCCTTGGATTAAAAATAATTATTTGAGTTCGGTTATGTAATGTATAATGCATTAAGCTTAATCAGTACGTATCCAGATTCATGTTAATTTTCATGAAAACTTTGGAAATGGATTAGAAAATAAAATATTGTGAGATGAAGAAATTAATCATTTCACATATTGCAATTGGCACTTACAATCCAAAAAGAATTACCAAAATGTGGCCAACGTATGCAAAAATAGCCCTTAATACGTCAGTAACGCAGTAGAAATATGGTGATAAAATACTGCAAAAGCAGTCGCCAACCGCATATAACATGTAAAATATCACTTGGATCATGTATGTTTTTACCTTGTACATTTTTCTCAATGATTTTCTTGAAATATTTGGCTCATCTGGAGACGTGCAGCTTAAATTGCACACTACAGCTTCCTTTCTTAAACAAACGTACACTAGGAAATGAATATAATGTCTGAGGCTAAATGAAGCAATGGCTTTCCCTTGACAGGGTTAACTCGTTAACGAGACCCGGTAACAAAGTAACAATAATTTAAGGATTGAATAACGCTATACTATCTGACTTTGTGCTATCTTTCATTCAAGTTCATACTGGAATCACAAAAAATATGTCTCCCAAAACAATGTATGATATGGATCACTCCTGTGAATTTTGGTGGAAATACCGCCAACAGTTTGACCTGTTATAGCCGGACAGAATTTTTCTATTTTTAGCTCTGGTAGCCATTTTGTGCAGCGAAGCAGAACATGACGGCGATTGTACAACTAGGGATCTTGTGAAGTTGCATTGAAATCCCACCAGTAGCTTGACCTGTGAAAGCCGGACAATATGTTACTATTATAGCTCTGACGGCCATTTTGTGTAGCTAAGCGAAACATGCCGAGATATGCACAACTAGGGATGGTTCTGAACTTCTGTGAATTTGGTGGAAACCCCGCAAGCAGTTTGACATATAACATGATCTTTCTAGTTTTAGATCTGGCGGCCATTTTGTGCAGCAAAGCGGAACGTGCCAGTGATGTGCGCAACTAGGGATACTACTGATCACTCTGTAAAGTTTGGTTGAAATCTCACCTGTTGTTTGACCTGTGAAGGCCGGACAAGATGTTTCTATTTTTAGATCTTGTGGCCATTTTTGTACAGCGAAGCGGAACGTACCGGAGATGTGCATAACTAAGGATGGCACTGGTCACTCCCGTAAAGTTTGGTTGAAATACCACCAGTAGTTTGACCTGTTTAGGCCGGACAAACATAATGCGGATGGACGGACGGACAGACAGACAGACAGACGGACGGACGGCGAAGACAAAAACAATATGTCTCCCAAAATGCTGGGAGACATAATTCTACATGAAACTGGCAATCATATGTATATGCAATTGCTCTTACAAACTAGAATGAAAATGTGTTAATTGCATATGAAGATATACAAAAATACTGTACCTCTTTAAATAATTTCATCAACTTTAACGAAATGTCTTTGAAGAAATAATACTGTTTGTGTTTGTTTTCTAGTTTAAGTTCATCATATAGAACTTCCGCTTCGTATCCATAACCATGTAAGGTTTTGCCATCCGGTTTAATGATAACAGTAATAGGCGCTGAGATTGTTTGGCAATTATCAACTGTTGACCATGTCTTGCCATTTATCCTTAGCCGACCTTTATTGTAACTGTCTCTAGTGCAGAATGCCAGTCGTGATGTCTCCATATTGAACTCTATTGCTACTGCTATTAATGCCTAAAAATAACAAACACATACTTCATATCATATTGGGTAATTAAGCTTAGGCTGTTAATTGTTTAAGAACTATCCTAGGATTATTCGTCAAAATGAAACAAGAAGCACGTCTGGATGAGTGTAATGTCTAAGAATTGTTTGTTTATCTTTATTAATGGCCTCGTCGGCATATTAATATACGATATGTATCATATGCACAAACTCTACTGTACATAATTTATAACTTTTTAAACTAGATGAAAAACCTTCATACAGGAACATATAATAGGTCGCTGTTTGAATCAATTGATATCAAATTACACGAAGTAACAGATATGGAATAGTTATAGTTGTATTCATCTGACAGCAGCATTGTGAAATTATTATGTTTAGTAAATGACGCCATGAAGACTTCTTTTTTGAATGAATTTTAATGTTTTTTTAGATACTACGTTATAATTGTTTAGTTGGATAGAAAATACTTTGTAGACAAGTCATTTTTTTATGTCGACATAATGTGTTATGTTGAAGCATGTTGACATACCATAACTTGTCTCTCCCTACATGAACGCGTTAACAGGATGTACGATATCGGCTTCCATAATTTCGACATACATTTGCTTAAAAAATTGTCCTTAGTGCCATAATTTGAACAGTTTTGGTAGCGGTTCACTAGATAATGTCAATATCAAGCGCTAAGATTTATGGTTTCAAAGATTCTTTCTGAAGTCCGGTTTCGTGTAAAAAGTAAACACTCTTTCTATGATGCAAATAAGACCAAGTAAATCACTTATACGGTGGATAGAAAGCAGAAATACTGACAAAATGATGTATAAAGTTACGTAAGGTGAATGCCGGTATGACTTTTTGAAATATTTATGAAAATTATTGAAAATTTCGAGTGTCTGGTGTAAAACGTATTACGTTAAGTGGATGGGATATCGCAGGTAAAAAATTTACCTGTACATATCACCTGATTAAAAATTCGTCACGCTTGATCGAACTTTTGCTATGAAAAGTACTGTTTAGTTAAAAAGCAGTTATGTAACATATTATATATATATATATATATATATATATATATATATATATATATCATTGCAAATGAGCTCGCGGACATAGCGAGGGCTTTCATCAACAAACATTGAAGGAGAATGTACTAGCGCTTTAGACTCAACAGTCTTTCAAGATTAAGATAATTCGCCAATTGACAAAAAAAAAGAAGAAAAAACAAAAGCAGAAAAATACAAAAACAACAAAAAAATGGCTGATTATATGGAAACTTCTAGTAAACAAGATCTTCTAGGTAATAAATTCGTAGACAAAATGTAAGACACGATAAATGAAAAATTGTCAAAGGTAATTACAAAAAGTGACATTTCTTAAATAAGCCAGGTTGTCATAGACACTGTAAATGAAATGAAAGAGCAGATTCTCAGCTCACTCGTAAAGCGTCTGGAAATACTCAAGGGGAGTGTCCATGATCAGGCGTCTGAAACAGATCAACTTAAAAAAGATTTGAAAAAACTGAAAGAATTAGATGAAATAAAGGACAAAATACAGTGTATTCGTGATAGGGTCAGACGAGAAACTGAAACAAGCGACAGGGTTTTAAATGACCTAGAGCAGTACAGCCGCAGAAACAACAATAGAATATATAGTGTTCCTGGCGATTAAAAAAAACCAGTCCTCTCAGGAAACAAATACTAAGGTCGTGTCTCTTATGAATGAAAAGCTTTCAATGTCAATAACAGAAGAGAGCCTTGATATAGCACACAGGCTAGGGCAGTATAAAGGGAAAGATCAACCTGTTATTGTAAAGTTTGTACAAAGACAAGTTAAAAATGAAGTTTTCCAAAAAATTAAAGAAATTGAAAACAACAAATATTTTCATAAACCATGATCTGACGTTCTTTGTTCAACAGATGCTATCTTCTCTTTGCCTTAAAGATACAAATGTAGTAAAAAATGCTGGTGTACGGATGGAAAGATTCTTGCGACATTCATGGACGACCAAAATGCAATAAAACGATTTAAGACAAAAAAAATCAAGTTTGTCGATTTTGATTACTGGTTGAACCTTCCGTGGCCAGTAAAAGGAAAATCCCAAATAAACAATTAAGAGATAAAACATGATAAATTGACAGCCTTTGACATAAAATTGTCTTTCCCCATAAATTGACAGCTATACGGTTTTTTTCTTGAAAAATAGAATATGAAAATGCTGAAACGTATGTTACAATGATTCTTAAATAACAAATGTCTACATATACGTGACATTCAGCAAAGTTTTTATTTGCTTTTGTTTTTTATTTATTCAATCTAATTTTAGGTATAATCTCTGATCTTGTCTTTTTTACAAAATCATTACCCTAGAGATGTTTTTACTGCATATCTTACTGCGTGGACGGTAGTTTGCACTTTACAGTACCGTCCATGAACAGGCTCAATCAAACCGAGCCTGCAACATTTTCAATTTTGCCGTGTTGGGCTTTCTTTAGGGATTCTGTATTTATCTATTTTATGAACACATCCGTGTTATTTGTGCCGTGTGGCGGCTGTAAAAAGTCTCCCCGTACATTTAATCAATGATGTTATATTTTCGATCCTTGAAGATCGTTCAGCACGACATAATTGTTGTGCTTGTGGTATTTTTAGTTTCAACTTTTCGGCATTTTCTAGTTGGGTGGTTCCAATATTCCTACTTGAATAATGTTGAATCACCCTTAGGATATGTTGCCTGCTTTTTAAATTTGTCTTTTGACGTCTTATCTGTGATACGCAGGCTTCATAACCTCTGATCCCCTTTCAAAATTCTATTTTATTTAGTTCCGCCCATTGTTTTCTCGTTTAGGGTACACGCTTTTTATTACTTGGGGACCATACGCCGCTTTTCATGGAATGGCACGGAAGTGTCACATTGAAGGTTCCATGATAACCGCCGTATGAACACATCTGCGGATGTTTCTAAATTCAAAATTTTACTATTTCACGTTTAAATGCTGAATTCTGCTTAAGCCGGTGCTAGGGGGCGTGGACGGTAGTTTGCACTTTACAGTACCGTCCATGAACAGGCTCAATCAAACCGAGCCTGCAACATTTTCAATTTTGCCGTGTTGGGCTTTCTTTAGGGATTCTGTATTTATCTATTCTATTATAATAAGTAATAATAACAACAGTAATATTAGCAATACTATTAATAAAAATAGCAATATAATCAATAAAATAATCACAAAGATAGAATTTTTATCATTATGTATAAACACGTTTGTTTGTTTTTTTGCAATCTCTCTGTAATGATATTTTCTGTTTCGTTTTGTTTTTCGCTTTTTCGCAAAGACATTACTTTGAGGTTCATTTCAATATAGCTTTAATTTAATGATATACTATTCAATGTGCTTTAAAAAGTTACGTTTTTGTTTTTCTCCTTCACTTTATTCATGCGGCACATAATAAATGCATAAATACTTAGAAGTCGGTTTTATAAAAGTGCATATTATGCGTTAAAGATATATCTCTGTAGGAATCACCACTTAGCATTAAAGTATGCTTAAATATGATATGATGCCAAAAATTAATATCTAGTGGTTTTGGGGAAACTGTTCTCTTTTTTCACAATGAAACTTTTTGTGTTAGAAATTGCATTTTTCTGTATGTTTTTTTTTATTCCCAGTTATTTGTCTACCATTGTCTTTTTATGTTTTTATTTTTCTAAGAAATAGATGTAAGCTTTTAAGAAAATATAAGACGCTTCTATCTTAAGTTAAGCTTGATTTTTCATATTGTTTTTTTTTTCAAATTAAGCTATATTTATTTCAAATAAATTATTCTGGTTAAAAGAAGACAGTGTCTTCCAAGCGCTTGTTTATGCACAACAGAAAAAGAAGAATAGTCCAGCCATCTGGGTTTTATTTTACTCTCACATTTTTGCATTTAAAAATGAAAAATATATCCAGTGTAAAAGTGATTTATTTATTTTTCTCAAGTTTTAAACTGGGAACAATTGTCCTTTCTGTGTTTATTTTGTATATATGTGTGTGTATGTCTGTATCTGTTTATGTATGTATGAATAATTTATTGATTTATTTGTGTTTTGTTCACATTACCTTCCTTGAAACACGTATTTTTTTTTCAAATATACGTTTTAGATTAATTTAAGTAGCCTAAATATCCTAAAAATTGCAGTATTTACTGTTTACAAGATACACACTTAACGTTAAATATGTATAAAAATATATACTGTAAAAGGAATAGTGAATGTTTCCTGAGGGACATCCAATTCACGGGGAGTTGTTATTCTTTTTAATAAAAATATTGAATGTAAAATTCATAGCAAACATATTGATAACAAAAGAAACTTTATTGTTTTAGAATTAACAATTGAGGAAAAAAAATTAACCCTAATAAATCTTTACGGTCCAAATACAGATCAACCAATTTTTTACAGTGAACTGTTTGATATCATTGACAGAATAGGAAACGATTCTTATATCTTGTTTGTTAACTTAGTTCTAGATCCTGAAAAAGATTATTACAACTAAAAATTTGTAAATAATAATAAAGCTAGAAATTTTATATTACAAATATTGATCAGCGAAATCTTTTTGATCCATTCACAGAATCCAAATCTAAACAGATACACATGGCGTAAACCGACTCCAATCCAACAAGCACGCCTTGATTTTTTCCTGGTTACTGAAACAATTTTCTTCATGTAGAAAATATTAATATTGAGACAAGCTATCAGTCAGATCATTCAATTGTTATAATGAAGATAAAGTTAAATTATTTTATACACGGGAAAGGTCTCTGGAAACATAATAATTCCCTTTTAAAAGATATAGATTATTTGTATAAAATACAAGCAAAAATAGTTGATTTAAAAAAAAACAGTATGCTTTACCTATATATAACCTTGAAAATATATCGGAAATACCAAATGATAAAATTCAGCTTACGATAAAATATCAGTTGTTTTTAGAAACACTTATAATGGAACTAAGAGAGGGACAGCTATATCTTACAACAGTTATCTAAAGAAAAAAGAAAGGAATGTTGAAAAAAGTAAAATAAATGAAATACATGAAATCGAATCAAACTTGTCAGACGATAAACTAAACCGATTGTAAGAATTGCAAAATAATTTAAAAGAACTTAATAATATTCAGCTTCAAGGTTATCTTATAAGGTCAAGAGCAAAATGGACGTTAGAAGGAGAAAACCTTCAAATTGTTTTGCGGTTACGCAAAAACATAGTTACATAACTAAGACTATACCCTTCAAAAAGATTCAAGAAAGATGACGGTAGTATTCTAAATGATCAAAAGTTAATATTAAAAGAAATTGAAGATTTTTATAGAACTCTTTTCAGCAAAAAGTCGTCATATGATGCAACTGATCAATTTTTTACAATTTGGGGAAAATATAGAAGCACCCGTTTTAAGTGAATCGGAATCCAATGTATAAGAAGGCTAAATAAGTTATGAAGAAGCTTGTAAAGTTTTACAAAATATGGCAATAATAAAAGCCCGGGGACATCAGGCTTTAGTGCAGATTTTTATAAGGTATTCTGGAAATATTTTGGTCCTTTTGTGGTAAGAGCTACCAATGATGCTTATACTTCAAATAAATTGTCAGTGACCCAAACACAAGGTGTTATAAATTGTATTCCAAAAGAAAATAAACCTAAACAATTTGTGAAAAATTGGAAACCTATAACACTTCTTAATACGGTATACAAAATTGCTGCAGGTTGCATAGCAAATCGAATAGAACTTACTCTAGATAAACTAATAAATAAAAATCAAACAGGTTTCATCAAAGGATGATATATTGGAGAAAATACCCGTCTTATCTATGATATCATGCAGTATAATGAAGAAAATAACATTCCTGGACTTTTCCTTTTAATAGATTTTGAAAAAGCTTTTGATTCACTCTCTTGGTCATTTGTACAGAATACTCTGTCTTTTTAAAACTTTAGTCCGTATATAAGAAAAATGGTTTGATATTTTATATAAAGTTGCATCTTCTGCTGTTAATCAATGTGGGGTTTTTTTAAAACAAATTTTGACATAAATTGTCACAATTTGCAGATGACACAACAATGATTTTAGATGGATCAAGTGCGTCTTTAAATAAATCTTTGGAAATCTTGTCAGATTTTGCACAACTATCGGGACTTAGTGTTTATTTTGATAAAACTAAGGTTGTGTGGATAGGGAAAATGAAATATTCTCAAAACAGTATAAAATCAAGATGGAAATTGTCTTGGAATCAACATCAATTTAAAATGTTAGGCATAAATTTTCATGTTGACTTAAGTAAAGTTATAAATTTAAACTATAGCGAAAGAATAGAAAATATCCGAAAGGTTATTCAAAATTGGAAAAGAAAAGAACTCTCACACCAATAGGTAAAAATTGCTTTTATTAAATCTCTTTTGATTTCATCTCTAAATCATTTATTCATTTCACTACCAAACCCTTCTTAGGATGTAATTAGTGTATTAAATAAAATGTTTTATGACTATTTTTGGCAAGGAAATGTAAAAATTAAGTCTTCCGTTATTGTAAAAAACTATACCGAGGGCGGCTTACAGATGAGAAATATTTCTGCCTTTATCATGTTATTAAAAATAACATTATCATGTTATTAAAAATAACATGGTTTAAAAGAATAATCTCAAATGCTAGTTGGAAAAGTATTCTTTACGACAAAATAGATATGCAAAAGTTTTTTTTCACTGCGGAAACCATTACTTTGATAAACTTGCTAAACAATCATTTTTGGTAGGAGACTTTTACAGCCTTATCACGATATATAGAATTAATTCCAAGCGAAAATCATTCTTTCGGAAAACATCCTTTATTTTATAACAATAACATATTTATTGGTTCACAAAGCGTATATTCAAATTCGTGGTTCGATGCTGGTGTTTATAAAGGTGTGAATATATCTGCATATTACAAAACGTTAAGTAGCGATACTGGAAAATTATGTAGACAAGTCATTTTATCTATGTCGACATAATGTGTCCTGTTGAAGCATGTCGACATGCCATAACGTGTCTCTCCCTACATGAACGCGTCAACAGAATGTACCATATACGCTTCTGTCAGACCTCTGATATAAAAAGTTGTACGAGGGAAACCGTGATATTTTCTGTCTACATAGTAGAATAAGCCATATGCCTACTTTAGGTAGCAGATTGCGTCCATTTTAAATTTATAATCCGCGTTATTTTGTTTTGATACATACCTTGTTTGAGCATTAAATCTCAATTTTTTATGCCTAGAAATGTCTTGCGGGAAATGTCGCGGCTAAAAATTGTTATTACTCGCCCTGACCTTTTATGAGACCGTTGTTGAGGAACGAAAAGTTGCGGCCTATGATTTTATCCCTGTAAAAAATGGCACGGATTTCATTCTGTTCCTCGACCTTTTATAGACGGATGAGGGATAAAATGTAAAGTCAAGCAATGGACGCTACCGGCCATTGAAGTCAAATGTTTCTTGCTGTTTCCAACCACTGTTATGAAATATCGAAGTTTTCTCCGCGTTATCTTCTACGGTTATAAGCAGGGTTTACTCGCCAGAGTTTGTCTAAATGGGGAAAACATTTTCAGCCGCTAGTTTCAAATTCTATTCCAGGTACATTTCCGTTTGGAGGTCATCAGTATTTTGCAAAATCTTTATTTTGAATTTAGTTGGCAAATTTACGTTATAAGTTAAAAAGAAGACAAACTGTTATTCACAAACCTTTCTACACTTTATGCTTTAAATATTGTATTGACTATTTGTACTGAAAAGATGCGAAAATAACCTACAGCTACCTTCGTTAGGCATGACGGTGCACCCTGTTTCGTATGTTGTTCAAATTGTTTCCCTTTCTCCATTTTCAATCTGAAATAAACAAAATTGAACTGTCTTATGTTGATATTTGTTTGTTTGATTGGGTTTTACGTCACATCGACACAGTATAGGTCATATCGCGACGTTCAAGCTTTAACTGGTGGAGGAATACCTCAGGTGCACTTCCGTGCATTATTTCAGGCACGAACGGGCACCTGAGTAGAACCACCGACGTTCCGTAAGCTAGCTGGATAGCTTCCTCACATGAAAGAATCCAAAGTCCCTGTCGGGATTCGAACCCACAGCGGTGAGGGGCAAGTGGTTTGAAGTCACCGACCTTATGTTGATATAAACAGTTAAATAATATCAATACATGTCGATATTGCAAATAGTAGAATCATACCATAATAGAATCATATATTACGTTTTTTTCCTATAACATTTATTAAAAGGACTCGAATATTGTTTTCTAACATGGCGAAACTAGAAATATTTCTTTAAGATTTATGTACCATTTTATGTAGGCTTGTAGATTTGTATGCAAAATTTCAGATCATTCTCTCACTTTGTTTATTTTTTCCAGAATTACCATTTTTTAATTGTGAAACCAAAAAATCTAAAAAATAGTTGCAACACTTAATTACAATAACTTTTCATAAAAGTTCATACTTTATGTTGTCTCACTCTTTTTACCTGAACGGAGCTCTTTTAACAGTACAGGTTTAATGTTAATTAACTTTAGTTGAGTTATAAAATGTCTCCGCTATTTAACATACACGAGTTTTGTATTTAAACAGAATAAATGTTCCGGAATAAAATATTAGTTTCTATTTTGGAGTTTTAAGCGTTCGGCAACGATTTTGTGATTGCCCAATTAGGTCCTAGAATAATTTTCAATTGAAATATATAGCTTTTAGACACTTTAAAGTGAAATGTATTATGAGAAGCTTATGAGTTGCAAAATACCAATACCGGGCCGCCGACAAAGAGCCTTAACGTGTACCTTAAAAAACTAAAGAGGCATTTCATATTTCAATTACACTTACCGTTGCTTCTTGTTGATATGAAAGAATAAAGTAATTTACTGTATACTTCAGATTCTTGGTGCTCAGTTACATGGTTGACATGTGTGCCAGTTCTCTGTAATATAAATTGTACAACATGAACAATATAAATAACAAGGAATCAAATAACGGTTATATGTTTTGTCACCCGCCTTTTCGTAGAAAAAAGGGGATATAGAAATAAGCACCTTCCGTCTGTCCGTCCGTTCGTCCGTCCGTCACACTTTCGTGTCCATATCTTTGTCATTTATCAAAGGAATTTGAAATAAATTGGCACAAATGTTTGTAATTTAAGACGATGTGTCATGCGCAACAACCAGACACCTACCTCCAGGGTCAAGGTCGCACTTGCTCATTCAAGGTCAACATTGTCTATTTGAGGGTATTTTAAGGGATTTTGAAATTACTTGGCACAAATAGTTTATTATACAATTCATCTTTTCTTGTTAAATTGTTGAACTTGTTCCAGGGACATGAAGGGTAGCTTTCACTTGCCACTACCGTGAATACGCTCTGTGTAGCCGAACCTGCAACATTTTGTTATTGTGTCGTTTTTAGAGTTCTTTAAGGAGTTAATATCGTATCCAATTTTGGAAATTGTAGTTTTACAGATGGTTATAATTAGCTTTAGTCTTTTGCATTGTGGGTACAGTAAACCAATTTTATTTTCCACTGTAGACTCTTTTATACCGCCTACATAATGCGATATATACAATATGCAATACCATAAAAATATATTATTTTAATTAGCCAAACATGGAAAGCTTAAAATGGAGCCAACACGGCAAACTAGGTCATGTTGATTATGGATTTTTTTTGACAGCAGTGGTTAATTTAAACTACCACACGCGCCCACCGACTTAAACATTCAATAAACTTAAATTCAATATCTATGTTATTGTTAATATTCCATATCATATAACATATCTTATAACAGTATACTGTTATCTTACTCTGACTTTGTATAAATCATTTTGATTGCTGAACGAATTATTATTTGTCATTTTTTCAAACACTTTAACTTAAACGAAGCTTTAGTTGTAGAATAAAAATAATACCGTATAACTCACAAACAAAAGATCAACCTGAAGACTACATGCCCGATTTAAGCTTTTATATCAAATTGATATAAATTGTATTATCAATAGTTAATTTGTTTGTTTTACCTGATATGATTGATATTGTTTCAAATTGCAATAAACCTATTTAATTAATACATATTCAAATATATTTGTTGTTGATACCATTACTATGTGCGTTTGCTTTTGGTGCCCACCTACTTTTTAGCTCGACTATTCGATAAGAATAAGTAGAGCTATTGCAGTCACCCGAGCGTCGGCGTCGGTGTCGGCGTCTGCGTCGGCGTAACCACTTATGTTAAAGTTTTTGTAATAGTTCAAATATTTTCAAAGTCCATTGACATATGGCTTTGAAAATTTGCACACTTGTTCACCATCATGACCCCAACCTGTAGACAGGAGGAGGTAACTCTATCAAGCATTTTGACAGAATTATGCCCCTTTTTCGACTTAGAATTTATGTTAAAGTTTTTGTAATACCTTAAATATTTTCCAAGTCCATTGACATATGGCTTTGAAACTTTGCACAATTGTTCACCATCATTACCCCAACTTGTAGACAGGAGGAGGTAACTATATCAAGCATTTTGACAGAATTATGCTCCTTTTTCGACTTAGAATTTATGTTAAAGTTTTTGTAATACCTCAAATATTTTCAAAGTTCATTGACATATGGCTTTGAAACTTTGCACACTTGTTCACCATCATTACCCCAACTTGAAAACAGGAGGAGGTAACTGTATCAAGCATTTTTTTTACTATCAAGCACTAAGAATAGTCGAGCGTTGCTGTCCTACCAACAGCTCTTGTTCATCATAATATTACCTAGTCATTTCTACTATGCCCATCACTGAGTAACATTTTATCGCAGAAATTTATTGAAATCTCTGAAATTTTTACTGAATATATCTTAATTAGAATGAAAGAATGTAAAAAATATGTACATGAAGCTGCATTCCCTTTTACATTGTAAGGTCAAATTAAGTAGGTGCTTCCTTAAAAAAACTGCCAATTTTTTAAAGACACCATACATTCATATTGTGTCCGTCTATAGTGTGTAGAATTAAAAACGTAGCATATCAACTTAGTGTGAAGTCGTAAGATATTGATTATATGTTTACAAAGAGACAGTGTAGCAATTTTCAATATTTTCAAATATCACATTATAGCATAATATATCTTTAAAGTACTGTTAAACACAAATATTCGTTAATAATTATTAATACATTAATCTATCAAAAACATTACGAATAAATATATTATAAAACATTATACTGAATTATGCTATGTTCTCACCGCCGATCAGATCAACTCGATCGTCCCGATCACATTAATTCCCCGATGAAGCCCGATCAAGCTGGATTAAATGCACATTCACGACTCCAACACGACCTCAAGTCGACCATACACGATGTTTTACGACATTCTCGACGACAACCCGACCAACATCCCGATTTCTTCTCGATCACCCAGACCTATACGCGAGTCACACACGATCTCAACTAGACTTACTGGACCTCTGCTCGATCGTTGCCAGATTTCCACCGACCAGATCATAATGATCGTAATCGAGTCGTGTATAGTCGTGTATTGAATTGTTTAGAATAAAATCTTCAAACATTCGTGGTTCAAATCAATTCATGATGGAGATTAAGCAGTTGTGGTCCAGATGGCCCTACTACTCGTACTTCATATTGCCTTTTTGCCCTTTCTAGGCATTTTTGTTGTCAGAATTTGGAAGTTGCTCTATCTTCAAATTTGTAACAGCTTATGAGACACAAACAATATGTTTACATCTATATATTGTTTACGCAACGTGAACTCGTGTATGGTCGAATAACTATCGGGAAGCGATCGTGTGTGGTCGTGTAGCAGTCGGGTAGTAGTCAAGTTATTCTGGACAATAGATCGAACAGAGTTGATCGGGTTGCGATCGGATAATGCTCGAGTAGAAATCGAGATGATCGTGTACAGATCGGTTAAGAGATGTTTACCCGATGTATACCCGACCAAACTAGATCGTTACACGATTTATTCTCGATCAACAAGATCTTCTACTCGATCACTATACGATCGCTTCTCGACCGCTTATCTACTCGATCGCTACTCGAATGTTTTTGACATGTCAAAAAAAATTCGGGTAGGAATCCCGAGCCATGCCGACCAAGGTAGACCGCTCCGACCACCCCCGATCACGCATGCAGACCGAGCTAGACCGGTACCCGATCGCTTGATCGTGCTTGATTGAGTTGATCTGATCGGCGGTGAAAACACAGCATAAGGCAGACACAAAATGACTATTATATCTACACATTAGATGGAAAAGAAGAGAATAAGAAATTAGTGTCCCTATCTAAACAAATCAATATGAAGTTATGCACGTATCCTTACTAAATGTATGGAAGCATATATCAAATACAGCATGTTTAAAAAAATTACCTGCTAATTTATTTCATATTAACCATCTGCCAAATACCGTTCACCCTTAAAACGATATTTTTATAAACATATTGACTGAATCAACACAGTTACATTAAACAACTTGTACATACTATATATTAATGTTAAATCACTGCACCATTTTAGTTTTACACCTATATCTAAACCATAAAAACACATTTTGTTTATGTTTTCACCTGGATACGCATATTTATAAACCAGGAAGTAATGATTCCTTGAAATTTAATCAATTTATAAGTAAACACTAATCCATCTACTTTCGGGTTTATAACTTTAAATTAATGCGATAGGTCTTTATTTAAACACAATAAATCTATGCTAAATTTAAATGAAGATTGCAGCATTATTTGAGAAAAGAAAAAAGAAAAGAAATAAGTTCACAAATAGACACAAGTTAACATGAGTATAAACCTCACGGTTATCTAATGAAAAGCGTCGTTGCAAACGTGAAATATTATAAATATATCTATTAATGTATGTAAAATGTAAATGTTACCGTTATTATTAGAAGAAAATCATGAGCGGGATTATTGTACGAAGTCACACATTCAACTTCTATAGCGAACCGGACAATCATTACGCAGTAATCTTCCCTTTATTCTCCGGTATAAATACTTTGTACTGTACCTTCAAAAATTACAAATTGTAATACCATTTCTGTCTATGAACAGGCGCATTTAATTCGACCCTGCATCATTTTCAATTTTGCCGGTTTCGTCATTTTAAGGGGCTCCCCGTTTTTGTTTATCTAATTATCAATGGGATTCATATAACTCTGACAACAATTTAATTAGAAGAGGTGATGAAATAAGAAACATTTTAAACAAGCATGTACCTCATTTAAAACATAGTATCTAATCTAGGTAAGAATCAAAAGTGTACCACGTGACAAAGAAATGTAGCAGTACTTCTTAACAGTAAAATCTAGTCACGTGGTTTATTGTCGGAAAAAATGTAATGGCCGCCATTTTTTTCTTGATACAGCCTCTTATTCTTCGATATTCACCACAAAATAGCATCACAGGTAAGAGTGATTATGTAAACCCAGAAAAAATGGTTGTTTGCACCTACAGTAGAGCGCATTTTCTTCGGGATGATATTTTTACTTTTACCCTCAAACCCTTGTGTAATTTATGTATTACCTATCTATGCATGTTCCAGAACCAATACAACCTTCAGGCTTTTGTATGTAACAGTTAAATGAAAACAGTTAATCGAGAAATACAAAAAATCCATAATATGCTGAATTTGAGATATGGATTTGTAAAGCCTGAAGAATCCATTTAATGATTCACAAAGCGATATCATTATCAATGTACACAATTTGACCAACCAGCATGGACAGACTGCACATGATGGCTCTCTAGAGATGGTTAATGCCAAAACGTATGAGAAGATAGATAACCCTTACTTGACAAGTTTACAAATTAAACAAATCCTTTAACAGAATTTTATCAAATCGTCCATTGACAATTATCGTCTTCAAATTACTTGCATGCTCTATTTTTTCTGTAGCATGCAAACGAGCCATCCGTATATTTCCCATCGGGCATGATAACACTTAAGAGAGAGAGACACGGGAAACATCCACTTCTAACTAAATTGGTTATTTAGGATCATAAAGCGTGAAAACGTGTTCCAACGTTATCTAAACTTTTGATTTCGCAAGCGCGTTCAACATTCCTTGGAATCCAATATATTTTAACAGATTTTGTAAGTTTATCATGAAATCGTAATATCATGATATTGTCAGATTTTTTTTTTATTTCTAATGGATATCAAAACAGAAAGTGATATTTTCTGGCTCGCTTTCTGTTTTAAAATACATTAAAAATAAAAAATCTGACAATATCATAAGAAACCTTCTTTTACGATTTCATGATATACTTAAAACAAAATCTGTTAAATCATATTAGATTCCAAGTCATGTAGTTATTCGAGAAAATGAAAAAAGTAGATGCGTTAGCTAAACGATCATTCAATCTAAAAAAACTGACTTAGTGTTACCTGCTTGTGATTTTAGACCGGCTATAAATAAACTCGTATAATCTTAATAGAAAGCAAATTGGGACAATGCATTTTTTAATAAACTTAATGATATTAACCCATCTCTTGATGTGTCACCATTTATTCTCTGTCAAACCGCCATGATCTAACAGTTCTTCTTCGATGCCGAATTTGACACACTAAAATTACCAACTCTTACCTTCTCATGAATGACAATCCCCCTTTTTCTGTAGCTTGTAATGAAAATTTTACTGCCAAGCATTTTCTTCTTGAATGTCATGATTTTTCACAGGCCCGCAATAGATTTTATTGTGTAAATTCACTCAAAGAACTCTTTAATACGATTCCATCAAAAAACATCATTGATTACTTTCAAGAGATAAACTTGTATTCTAGGATCTAATTGACTCACTTTTATTGTCATTTACAAAGTTTTACATATTAACACTTTAAGCCTATTTTAGCATTCGGCACAATATGGCCAGTTATGTGTTGACGTGCCGTAAAAATACAAACAAACAAACAAGCAAACAAACAAACAAACATTCCTAAATGTAAACAAACTCGGGCTCCTCTTCTGACAGTAGATTTAGCGCTTTAAATATCGTCACTAGGTCATTAAGAATCTTTGATTGTAATTTAGAAATTTGAAAATATGGTCTTGAGATGTGGTTCAACATTTAATCCTGGTAATGGTGAAATTTTGAATTTAGAAACATCCGCATATGTGTTCATATGGCGGTTATCGGAACCTTCAATGTGACACTTTCATGTCATTCCATGAAAAGCGGCGTATGGTTCCCAAGTAAAAGAATGCGTACAAAGCTATTGTTTGACTATTTTTTAAATAATAATCTATTTTATCTGTTTTATTTATTTTACTGCTACTTATCGATTTATTTATAACTGTTATTATGCCCCATCTTCAAAAGAGGGGGTATATTGCTTTGCATTTGTCTGTCTGTCGGTCCGTCGGTCCTTAAATGGTTTCCGAGTGATAACTAAAGAACCCTTAGGTCTAGGAACTTCAATCTTGGTATGGTGATTGGTCATGACCAGTAGATGACTCCTATTGACTTTGGGGATAAGGGGTCAAAGGTCAAGGTCACATTGACCTTTTTCCGATCAATAACTAGAGAACACTTAGGCCTAGGATCTTAGGAACTTCAAACTTGGTATGCTGATTGATCATGACCAGTAAATGACCCCTATTGATTTTGGGGTCAAAGTGGTCAAAGGTCAAGGTCACATTGACCTTGTAGTTTAGAAAATGGTTTCCGATCAATAACTAAAGAACGCATAGCCTAGGAACTTCAAACTTGGTATGATGATTGGTCATGACCAGTAGATGACCCTTATTGATTTTGAGGTCTAGGGGTCAAAGGTCAAGGTCACATTGAACTTGTAGGTAAAAACGGTTTCCGATCAATAACTAAAGAACGCTTAGGCCTAAGAACGTCAAACTTGTTATGGTGATTGGTCATGACCAGTAGATGACCCCTATTGATTTTAGGGTCAAAGGGTCAAAGGTCAAGGTCACATTTACTTGACTTAAAAAACGGTTTCCACTCTTTACCTAAAGGACGCTTAGGCCTAGGAACTTAAAACTTGGTATGATAATTGGTCATGACCAGTAGATGACTCCTATTGATTTTAGGGTCAAAGGTCAAGTTCACATTGACCTTGTAAGTAAAAACGGTTTCCGATCAAAAACTAAAGAACGCTTAGGTATAGGAACTTCAAACTTTGTATGATGATTGGTCATCAGCAGTAGATGACCCATATTGTTTTTGGGGTCAAAGGTCAAGGTCACATTGACCTTGTAAGTAAAAACTGTTTCCGATCAATTAACTAAAGAACACTTAGGCCTAGGAACTTCAAACTTTATATGATGATTGGTCATGAACAGTAAATGACCCCTTTTGAATTTTGGGGTCACGGGATCAGTGTCAAATTGATCTTTTACTTTATGATGGTTTCTGACAAATAACTCAACAACTCAAGTTGCCTTTGTCGATATTTTTATATTAAACTAAAAATGCTTTTGGTATACACATTTGAAGGTCTTTTGTAATATAACAACTTGGCTGTCATTAATGAGGCCTACATGATTCATAAAATGTATGCATATTTTATTTGGCAAGATTTGTAATAACTTAAATTGCTGCACACAACCTATGGGGTCACAATAATTATTACCTTTTGACTAGCCATGACCATTAGATAACCCTTATTAATTTTTTGTTCACTGGGTCAGAAGTCATGCATAATAACCTGATCACATGACTAATTGGCTGCCCATAGGGGGCATACATGTTTTATGTTTAAGTGAGTTTGGTCAATTTCTGCTGTGACGATAATATCATCGTGAATCCACTTAAAACCTGAAAGAATTCGATTGATTTTCTTTCTTTGACATATTGCAGGTGCTTATGATACTCTATATGTCTGTGAAATATATGCATATAAACCTTTTAGAGTGTTTAATGTTAACATTGTATTTGTTTTGTTTTGACATCGTACACAAACGGAAGATATGCTTTGCAAAAATCTAACTTTTATTATGTTTTTCTATTTGATAAATTTGCAAAAATGTCTTTTATTCTCAGAAAAGGATATTTATCGACAATTATTGCCTGATTAACTTTGAAACTTTCACAGAGTCTTATCCCTCAATGACACAATATGTGAAGCCCACGCTTTGATGTGTTCACTTTAATTGATATGTCCGGTTCTTCTAGCTGTTCCGGCTTGCTATTTTATTTAACCAGACTGTAGTTTAACACTGATGTCCTCTTCTCCGATTTTACATTTCAAAAACACTTTGGAACTCCTGATATAAGAGAAAACAACCTCTTCATAGGCATTGTGTTATGTAATGTTTTCTTTTTTTCTCGAATCTTTGGTCAGAGAAGCTATCCTTTTGGCATTGCCTGCAAGACAAATAGTATTTTTGGATCGACATTTAAAGGATACATGTATATGTTTACCTAAGTAAATACGTCTTACATTGAGAAACACAGAAGAATTATAGTTTGCCGGTTTTTGACATGTTTTCAAGTCTTCTAATAGGCATCTTTCCCTCAGTTTGATCCCTTATTTCTGTTGTTACACAGTCTTTCAAATGTTGTAACTTGATTACGTTCATTTAATAAAACGTTCGTGATAAGATGTGATTCCGCATTGTCATCAAATCCATATAGATATCAAATTATATCATGACAGATTAATTCAAGAGACCTACGTTATTTATAATAGAACAAATACAAATCTCTTATTGATAAAATTCCCGAAACTTAATGTTAGGTTACCCTCGTGGCCAGATTGTTAGAGAAGCAACACATCTATAGTTCTGAACGATCATTTATGAGATATTTAATGCACAGATGAGTTTAGCAGGCGGTGTGTCTCATAAGTAATACATTTTGACTTATATGGGTAACAGGAATAAACACAACAATAAGTGAAGAATAAGTGTATTGTATGAATTTTCCTCTATTATATTGTCACATCCGTGTTACTTGTGCCGTGTGGCGGCTGTAAAAAGTATCCCTGTACATTTAATCAATGTTTTATATTTTCGATCCTTGAAGATCGTTCAGCACGACATTATTGTTGTGTATTTATTTTAGATGGTATTTATAGATTCTTGTATTTGGCCTTTTTCAACTTGGGTGGTTCCAGAGTTCCTACTTGAATACTGTATAATCACCCTTAGTATATGTTGCCTGCTTTTTAAATTTGTCTTTTAACGTCTTGGCTGTGATATGCAGGCTTCATAACCTCAGGTCCCCCTATCAAAATTTCATTTTATTTAGTTTCGCCCATTGTTTTCTCGTTTAGGGCACACGCATTCTTTTACTTGGGGACCATACGCCGCTTTTCAAGGAATGACACTACTGTCAAATTGAAGGTTCTATGATGGCTGCCGTATTAGCAGATCTGCGGATGTTTCTAAATTCAAAATTACACCATTTTTGTGTTTAAATGTTGAATTCTGCTTAAGCCGGTGCTATGGGGCGTGGTCGGTATCTTGCACATTTCAGTACCGTCCATGAACAGGCTCAATCAAACCGAGGCTGCAACATTTTACAATTTTGCCGTGTTGGGCTTTCTTACGGGATTCTGTTTTTTCTCTACTTAACATTGTACCAAACACAACACCATTCACCTCAAAGACATTTCAGAAATAATACTTTACTTAAATTTAATTACCGGTAAATAAATTATTCGTATACTTACGATAGGAAAAACAAGACATGTGTGCGGACAGCACGTTTCACTTATTCAACACAAATATTTTAAGTTTAAAGTAAAAACTTATATAGGTTTTTGAGCAAAATGGCAAATATTCTAATTAAAAATAAAAATTAAATGATAACAATAAAGCGAAATGGCTTTCAGGATTATCCGTCCCAGAAATTCATGTCAAATTTGATAGTGGACAAGTAAAGTAAATATCTTTGATACTTTCTGTGAAATTACCTCAAAACCATAGGCAAACTCTAAGTAATAATAACGTACCAAACTATTTATTGATATATGTATAGATAAACGTAACTCAATATTACTTAAACATGGACGCCTTGTTGATATTTCTTCTCATTTTCTACATGTAAATAATAACTGTGCAGGACAAAATACATGATAATATATGAACTCAAACTCTCCATATTACATAAATTAAAGTCCCCTACAATCACAATAGCAAATGGAAACAATTAACTTCGGCGGCAAAAATAAAAAATACAAAATAACAAAATAAAACAACAAACAACATCAAAAAGAAAAACAGAAAAAAAAACATGTACAATGTGCCTGAACCAAAGAAACACACACTTAAATTACGGTAAGTGCGGGTGTGGCAAAATAAAACATTTAACGAAATACGTGTCATACAAACTGCACAGAACTAGGAAAACGACTAATTTATACCATCCGCGGCGGATGAATACAACAAAAACCTATCAAACGGGACATAACTTTGCAAACATGCATTTTTTGACTATCTGCCATTATGAAATACTGTCACATTATGTAGTAAACATGTATATCACGTTTGAGGTAAATATCTTTCTGAGAAATAGACTTTAACCATAAGATTAACCTGGGTTAAAAATCTGAGTTGAAAAGAAACTGTTAACCAACGCCAACGCAAACACTTGGCGAAAACAGAGCTTATTATCACAAATGCAGAAAAAATGTCTTTTTCCTCGATTTACCATTATATCACATGAAACATTCATACATTCATTTGAATCGCAAAAAAAATAAAATGGAAACGTAAATGCAATAATCATTTTTTTTTATTGAAGAGCTTAGAGAAATCACCATCTACGTTCCAAATATATTTTCATAATGTTTTATCAAAGTGCTCATACTTAAGACTAGTACCTGAAATACCTTAAAAAGAATAAGAAACAGAACAATCTAAGTGAGCTGCAATAAAAATGTAGAACTCATGATTCTTTTGTACAGGTATTTGAAGTTTGATTGCATCTCTTTATTGAGTGATTATTGCAAAATATCGTCCCCCACACCCACCCGTAGCACAAGCTGGAAAGCTCTTTACGAAATTGTGTAGCAAAAATAATCATCGCGTGAATGAATAGCGTTAATCTCCCTGATTTTGTCTTGTTAGAATCGAACTTACATCTATTCCAACGGTTTAGTTTTTTGCATCCAAACGACCTTTCCTCCTGGCTGAATGTGCGGGAGTTAATCACGGTCGCCATACGGTAGATTTTCAACAGTGATGACTTTAATTTGAAAAGAAAAAAAATGAGAGAAACAACATTTTCAATTTCGTCGTTTTTGTGTGTTCTTTAGGGATTATTTATTACTTAAAATCTAACTTAAAGTTACGCCAACCACTGCCTTTTGTATCCATGCTTTGTAATTTGATTTCGTTAACACAAATGACTGCAAATTTGTCATGTGCTAAAACCTCTTCTCCTTTTGTTGAACAGATGTGAAGAGATCAAGTACAATGTTGCTAGTATGATGACTAGGGATCTATAATCACCATAAAGTACATTAAACATAATACTTACTGGAACACCAGTCTGATATGCAAGAATAAATTGTGGCCATGTTGGCGCTAGTGTCGCTCAGCTGCTGGCTATGCAGGCTGTACTGGACGGGGAACAATTAATGTTGATAACTATAAATGCACATTAAGTATAAAAGTGAATGTGTCTTCAAAGGGCGCACTTTTTGTAAGTTGTTCAAATATTGATAAAGCAATAGAAACGCATTAGAAATGTATTGCTTTAAGAAATACTGCACCCGTAAAAAGCCACTGCTACGAACGTCATATATTGCTACCGAAAGTCATTGGTTTCAATCGAAGTCGGTTGTTTCTAGTGATAGTCAGTTGTTGCAATGGTAAGTCACTAGAAGTCATGGACTGTAAATAATTAACATTGAAGCCACTAGTTAAAATGCAATGCTTTCCATGGATTTCACTGGTTGCTATTGGAAGTCACTAATTACCATGGATGACCAATGGTTTCTATGGCAGTCACTGGTTGCTATGGATATCGCTGGATCCTAAGAAAAGCCACTGGTTGCAAAGATCACTGGTTGTTTTGCAAGTCACTGGTCACTGTCATTGGTTGTTATGGAAATCACTGGCCACCGTCATTTGTTGTTATGAAAGTCACTGGTAAGTATGTTATGTCACTGGTTGGAATTAAAGTTACTGAATACTTTTGAAATTCATTGGTTGCTTTAGAAGAATTATCTGGTACTATTAAAAATGGTTGTTCCGGGTTAAGGCAAATGTTGATTTCAGAGCTAGAGTTTGAACAAAATTTTTAAAAAATACAAATGACAAACATTTAAACTCTATAATTTGTGTTTTTTACAATATAGATATAAAGAAAACACATGACACTAAGGCTTTTATGGAAAGACCTTGTTATTGAATAGACGATATACATACCAAATATCTAAACTTTTGACATTGCGCTTCGGAAGAAGATGCTTTTCAAAGAATGGATACTTTTGTTTAATGAGCACTTAACGTTTCCAAATAGTAATATTTCAATCATTAGTTCTTTTTAAAGGTGCATACCTCCAGATGGACAAAAACATTTCAATAAAATCAACCGTGAGAAAAATGTACTAAGATTTAAAAAAAAGTAAAAATAGTCACAATTCAAGTAATTTACATGTTATATGCCATAAATGACTGATTTTGCAGTATTTATAACCAATTTTATACTGCATTACTAACGCAATAAGGGCAATATTTGCATATTTTGACATATGTTTAGCAATTTTCGTAGATTTTAAGTGCAGCTTGTAATGTGTAAATTACTTTCTTTGTTCACTTGACAATATTTTACTTCTTGAAGCATTTTAATTTTTTTTATAAAAATTAGCATTTAACACTGACAGGTAAATATACCTGATATGAAAGTTTTGACTTGAAGACAATATATTTCGGCAGACCTCTCAAATTAAATATCATTTTGAAAACAGCAAGACAGAAAAACTAGAGAAAACTGAAAGTTTTATATATTGTATATATTGTATATCTTTACATGAAACCTGGATTTTAAGACATATTAATCTTTTAAATACTTAATGGATTTTCATTTGATGCAATTATCTGTGCAAAACATGTTAGCTATACAATAAAATATATGTCAGATTCTCGTTTTCCTTTACATAACTTCTTGTTTTGCAATAATTCAAAGGATATAACATAGGAAAGCTCGATCAGTGATTGAACTGAATATATATAATATTCATAAGCGAAATTTAAAAATACGATCTGAAACCTATACTTTTTTAAACAGTAAAGAACTAATTAAGAAATAAACTCTGTAAATATCCTTCGTCACTTATCAAAAATGCAGGTTTGATTCATTTTCGGTCTTTTACGCAAGGACTTAGATTGCCGAACAAGGAGGTTCTTGCTGTCGCAAAAGTAGGATTTAAAACTACTTAAAGAACATAAAATAACATATCTTAGTTCTGCTTTTTCTTCTCCATATGTCGCGTATTCACAAACATAGTTATTGATAAGGTAATTCTTTAAAAGTGACAATTTCAGGTAGACACTGTTAATAAACATGAATATGGTATGCTGCATAAGCCAGACAAAATGTTCCCTTTTACATTATTGGCTAAATTACGGAGCCCTTAAGGTGACATTTTCACACTTCCCGTCAATTCATAATAACGAAGTATTCATTCGTTTTAACGAGATAATTATTCGTTTTGAAGAGATAATAATTCGTTTTAACAAAATATTAATAAGTAAAAATTAGAAATTCGCCTTTACAAAATATATATAAGTAAAAATTAGAAATACTAGATCGTTTTTACAAAATAATAATTCGTTTATACGAAATATTAATTCGTTTTTACGAAATATTAATTCGTTATAATTACAAAATGATAATTCGATTTTACAAAATATAAATTCGTTTTTAAGATATATTAATTCCTTTTTACGAAATAACTTTTCGTTTTTACAAATTAATATTTCGTGAAAACGAATTAATATTTCAATATTACGAATTATCACCTTAATGTCAAATTAGGGGCTCCGTAATAAATCTCTTAGTAGCCTTTCATTTTCTTATAGGCAAAGAAGTGATATTTCATATTCTCTTAAAAAAACTATAGCACTTATAAACGTGTGTAATGGTGATTCACTAACAAAAGTGTTACAGCATGTACTATACAGAAACATAACTCTAACAACCGCAAGGTAAGACATTATTGTATCATAGTTCGGAGACTTTTCTGTTGAAAATGTGTCAGGGTTAAATCGTATACATATACATGCACAGTGCGTTAACTGGAGTGCGGGTATTAGTTACCCGCACTCCAGAGCATGCCCATTGATTGGCTCATTTTTGCTGGGGTTTACATATTGTGACGGCAGAGAAAGGGAAAGCGACAGAAATTTCATATTCAGATGTTTGTTCATTGGTTCATTTTTGCCGGGGTTTCATATTGTGACAGCAGGGAACGTGCTTTTATGTTTGACTATGATACAAAAGAGAAAGAACACCAAAACACTCGGCAATCTGATTTATACTCGGGGGCTACGCCCCCTTGTACAAATCAGATAGCCTCGTGTTTCGGTGCTCTTTCTATTACATAACTTCCCATAGTCAAATAATTTAATCATAAAAAGAAACTTTGGTCCTGTGATTGGGAATGCGTTTATTAAATCATTAAATGCTACACTTCCTTGTTTCCATATCTTAAAAAAATCTAACCTATTTAATATCAGCTAATAACACGACGGCAAGTTGAAGCGTTAAGCATGTTGTATGGCATAAGTAAACAGAGAAGCTGTTTTGGGTAAACGCTAATAATACAACAATGCAAGGAAACAAAAAAAGTACAATAGCAAAAATACAGTTCATTTACTTTGCTTTAATATATACACCACTTTGGACAAAAAATAACTGTTTAAAACAAACGTATGAATGCTTCAAAAACTGATTTTTAAATAGTGTGCGGGAAGCACCGAATTCCTGTGTACAACGACGCTCAGTTGACAATTGTTTATGTCTTGTCTAAAGACGTATTGTTCTGTGATATTTCAATGAGTAATACATATCCAAGGCTTTGGCTTTATAAAGTAAGTAATATTGTCTTATATTCGACTAAAATATTGTGTATGTCAAGGTTATTAATGACTATAAATGCATTTGTTAGCCGGAATATATGATGTAACATGTTGAATGATCCACACTAATCATCGTACATCAAATTTTGAATAATAAATTTTCATGATCATCAAAACTTCAATCTTTCAGAAATTTTAAGAACGGTGTGTTGTTTACCATATGTTTTCATTAAGAATAATTGTCAAACGACAAATACATAAATTACTATAGATTACAGTTTTTTTGTATTAAACACATACTGAACGTTTTTCTACTATTACATTGTATTTACTATTTACGTTTCGCCATTCAAATCTTAATACGTTTTTACATAATGATTGCTTTTACAGTTTGGGATGATCATATATATGCAATAATAATTTGACTACTCTTTTGTTCCCTTTTAGAACAGTATTAAATTAGCCATTTTTAATTTGTTGTTAACAGATACACATACAAACTGTTACTAAAATTAGTTGTTAAAATTATTCTACATTATGTTTCCACTGAAGCTGCACTTTTAAAAAAAGTACTTTTTTCATTTTCATAACAAGGTTTGTTTTTTATAATAATAATAACAAAAAAATCATAACTACAATAATAAAACTGAAACACAACAACAGCAATTACAACAACAGCACCCCAATAAATTGAGATTTAGAAGTTTTGTTCTTTTAAAAAACCTTTGAATAATCAATGAAAACAAGCATGATCCTTGGGTCGAGAGGCAGACACCTTAACTATTAGCCCACCACTCCTCCTAGCAAAATTGTGTGTTGATTGTGGATATCAACAGCAATTCTTGAAAATTCTTGAAAATTGACAGCAGTACGTACTACAGTTTCAGTTCTAGCTACAATTATTAACGCCACACAATTATGTAAAAGGATAAATAATGAAAATATACAGGAATAAAAACAATTGTTACAGTTTTGTTTTCAATTTACGAATAAAGAGAAGAAAGTACGGATATTAAAACGCAAACGTAATATATATATATATATATATATATATATATATATATATATATATATATATATATATATATATATATATATATATATATATATATATATATATATATATATATATATATATATATATATATATATATACAGGAATCACACTCCTTTGCTATCCACTTAAAATGTTTACATATTTTATCATATGCAACATATAGGTTTTCATATACACACAAGCCATCACAGACTATATATCATATGTATGGCAAATAAAAATGTTTTGATATATAAGGCCGTTTCTTTATCCAAGAAAGTCAACAGCAACGAAAGACTCGTTGCCTGTTTTTCTATCCTTTGCTTGAACAACTATTTCTGTTCCGCTGAATGTGAAGGCAACTAAAACCTCCCGATCCAATGCCCCGTCATGATCGTCTAAGTCAATCTGCAACGTACCAATATGAATACACCCCTCGTCTGTGTAAATCGGGTTTGGTTTGTCTGATGCACACACAGAAAATGACATCTGTTTCTGGGATTTATATTGAGGACTGTAGGTACGCCAAACTTGTGGTTCCCCAACTTTAACCTTTTGATCTATTTCGGCATGTTTGCTAAAGACCTTCTGACATACCATGCCGTTGTCCGTAATGATACATTTACTTGGTGGGTGACGTCCCAGTACGAACTTCTCAAATGTCTCAATCCCATATGTATGTCTTAGAACACGTTCAATAATGACTTTTGGCAAGTGGCCAAAAATGGTTGCTCCTTTAAGAACGCAGGTTGAGGCTTCTTCGGGAACAATTACATCTATTTCTTTAAATGCTGACTTCACGGCATTCTGTAAAACTAGACACTCAGAAAATCCACCAACCATTAAAATTGCCGAAATATTAACATATCTTGATGTCAAAATACTTTTTATCATGTGCACTGTGCTTTCGACAGATGTTCTGAACCATGATCTAGCAAGTTCTGGTGAAAATGTTATTTTGTCTTTGACAATTTTAATGTCATTGTCATATTTTGAATTTTTCAGAGCATTGGCTAATATTTCGTTACTGACAAGTTTATACCTTTTTGCAAGCGAGGAAGGAAGTTTAATTCTTAATGGTGAATTTGAAGATGTAGTTATCGTTCTTTTCCTGACCTCAAATTCTCTCCAGACATCAAGCCAGTCATCTGTATTGTCTCGTTTAAAATCCTCGTAAACATCTCTTGAGACTAAAGTGACTAATAAACTCTCGAATTCCTTATCAACGATAGTGCCACCCCATCCGCTTCCACTAGCTGCATGTATTTCCTTTATATTGTTATCATTATCTACCTCATGTACTGTTATATCAATCGTTCCACCTTAAAATTGATCATACAAATATTGCATTATATAAAAAATATTTGTCAGTTTTAAGAAGGGTAAAAAGGTCTATTTTGTATTAAAAGAAAAAGCGAACATTAACAACGATGTCAAGGTATGATTTTCAACGATTTTTCCTCAATTTTTATAATATATGTTTTACAGGAAACAAACCAATCAAGTGGCTCTTGTTACATAATCTTTAATCTTAAGTATTTAATTTAAAGATTAAATTTAATTTACAATGCTAATTTATTTGTATTAAATAATTAAATAAATAATTGTATTATTTGACAATTTGAGATATAAAATGGGATGACAACTTATTTTTTATCAGAATTCTTAAATCTTTGTAGGTATGAGACACTGCATTGGGAAGTGATGTCAAATGAAAATAATCTTCGGAAATATTTGTTATTGTCCTTTAATTAAAAAGAAATTAATCCATTGTCTGGAAAGAAGGATAAAACTATTTCATTGATAAAATTATTTAACCCTGTTGTAACAATGACAACAATAATGTAAGCTTAGCAAAGCATGTACTTTAAACAATTTTGTTACAATATATTTTTATTTACATACCACCCGCATCTAGGACCAGATACTGTGCTCCGATTGATAACGAGGAAATGTTGACACCCGTGTCGGAAGTTGTAGCTTCTATTGGTAAGTAACGACAAAACATCGATGCAGCTTCTGGTTCCAAAGCTATTGTTAGTCTTTTACTCTGTATACCAGTCTTTAAGATATTTCTACACTTATTTCCATTTAATTCTATACTACATGGCATTTTCACTCCATCACCAGAAGCGAAATATAGCCACATTCCCAATAAAACAATAGCCTATTTTTTTCCAATTGAAAAAGCCAACAGCAGCAGAATAAATCTGTTATATTTTTTTTAGGGAAAATGTACACTTTTGAATGGGTTCTTTGCAACAAGTTATATAATCATAGACATTTTATTAAGTTAAGTGTCATGAATAAGTTGGATTTTTAACTTTTTAAGATTTTGCAAATTTCCAAAAATGTTGAATTCTTTTACCGAAAAGTTGCTGATAAGGTCCTATATTATTAGTTCTTATGATAAGTAATACTATATTTTATTTTATTACACACTTTTTAAAAAGGAACATAAAATATAAAATGATGAGGTACTATTTATATTATCACTTTGAAAGTAGTCTATCATAAAATGCAAAAATAAATTTATTGTTAAAAAGTGCTTGTAAAAAAACTACTACCACTACCACCACCACGACGACTACGACTACAACTACCACTACGACTACCACTACCACTACCACTACTATAACTACTACTACTCCTACTACTACTACTACTACCTTAAATGAGCAAATTTTCTTTTTGAATTTAAATAACTACCATTATTGCAGCTTCCCTCATAAACTGTTTTGATCCATCCGTCCAAATAGCAGGCACTGTTAACACCCAGTGTATATCATCCAAACTGATGTTTCCAGTATGTTTGTTGCACAACATACCTAGCAAGACGTCTTTGAGAAACTTGATGCCCATTGCAAAAACGTCCATAGCACGCAGCGATCTGTTCATTGCGTCTTCTAGTGTCATGTTTCTATCTAGCTTCTATAATAATACAACAAGTTTACGCGAAGAATGATGAATTGTATTCTCGAAGACAAAACATACGTATCACGTAAAATAAAAATAGGCTATTGAAATACATGTCTTCATATCACCATGGTGACGCTAAGCATTTAGCCTACAATAACAAGGTATTTTTATATAATTTCTATAGAGGATTAATTATTATAATTAAAGTTGAAGAACATGATTCTTTTGTAGAAAATTCTATTGATGTGTAGACTAACAGTTAAAAATAATCTTAAAAAGTTAACATTTATATAACCTTCCCAAGCTTCATGTTTAACGACATCTTAAAACGTTCAAAATAAAAGTAATCCTTATGCTCATCATTTGCTGCTAAATTTTCATATTCATCTTCAGCTTCATATCCGAAAGCTTTGACTGTTTTTCCATCTGGTTCTATTAGAATACTCGTAGGAGTCTTAACTGTTATGCCAGTGCCCGAGTTCCACTTTTTCGTAAATGCCTTTGCCGGATCTGCGTCGAAGTTTGCACGAAGAGAATAAGCACAACCAGAGTAAGTAGTACCAAAATCAATTGCAGCTACAATAGCTGAATCACGGGCCTAGAAGCAGAGAAAGAATAAATTGATATTGTTTCCTTTAAGTTAACGTTTAACAGACTCAGATGAAGTTTTATACATAACAGACTGGAAATAATTCGAGATTTATGTATCATTTGATGTTGGTTTTGACAAAACGATTGTGTGAAAAATCATTTCCTCAGTTGTTTTTAAGAATAGTTATTTTAATTGGAATTTGACAATGAACAATAAACGCTTCACACTTTTTTATGTAACTCAGAGTGAATTTCTACATTATATTTTGCAAATATAGTACACTCCTCTTCCCCAAAGCTCAATTGGGAAATCTTCAGATATTTCTCCAATGGTTGCTAGTTCGATCCACAAACAGGTGTAAATACTCCGTGACAATTTTTGTCTCGCATTTTGCACAGGCTTTCTATATATCCGTCATTTAACTGCGTTGTTCGTTTAAGACAATCGGCCACACGTTCGGTTTCATTGTGAGGTATACCGTGCATACGATTTAGTTATTCGTGAAAATGAACGGAGTTGCAGCAATCTTATTGTCTTTGAGAAAATGGAGTTCCAATTGCAATGGACACGTCCGTCAATTTCCAAATGATAGATCAAAGGTAATAGTTTATATTGAAATCCAGTCTAGTGGTCCATTTTCTCTCGCTGCTGATTCAGAAATAATGTGGGATAAGAAATCGGTCACATGTAGGAAATTGGAAATTACTAATAAATTTTTAAGAAAAACGGGTAAGGTTGACCAACCGCCGAGGTTTTACCCAATGTAATTAATCAGTTTTGTTTCTTTCTCATTTCCGATTTAAAAACTTAAAAATCATTATAAGAACTTCAACCATGTCAAATCTGGTATGATATAAGTACATGTATCACAATTTAGAAAAAGGTATGATACTATTAAAAGTATCTTAAAAAGCGATAAATGAAAAAAAATTACATTTCTTATAAATAAAGTATAGATTCATATTGCTAAGTTCGTCTAGAAAGTTTCCATGAGTATTTACAGTATCGGTACGTTGATTCCCCTTCATATAAGCTTTAAAAATACTTAAGCAAATGATTTTAAAAATCAAATCAAATCGTCAAAGAGTTGCTTACTGCATTATATTACTATTGCTATAACCTAGTACAATATTTTGGAGATTAAAAATATTTTACAGATTCCAATCGATTTAAAGGTTTCAATAATTCGTTTAGAGAAAACATCTAGCGATCGGCTCTGATGAAAGAAATGTTCAGTGCAATAGCATTAAACGCAGTTTGTATTCTTGTATAATTTTCATTCGCGATTGTTATCCTCTGTCGGTATTTTATTGTGAATAAGTTTATAATAGAAATGTTTATGTATATATTTCGATTCGTCATTTTATACTTAGGTCCACTTTATACAACGGAAGGTTATATTCAAGTATTATACCCAATAAGCGATGAATGTATGAATTTTCTGCTTTATTGTTGAGAATGTTTTAAGTTGTTTGATTCAGTTTGATTCTTTCATGAGTAGAGGTGGAAAGTCAGTTTTAACCCTAGTTGTGATTGATTTGTTGGGATTTTAAGTTGTTAAATTTCTAGAGTTGTGTTCTAGCTTTTCGTAGCGTGTAAATTTTAGATAGCCAAACTAAGTAATAAGATGTTCACAGATAGATAAAATTATTTATAAAAATAATGTCGGGAGTTTATCCAATAAAATAAAAATGAAGACTGTTTGTCACATAAAATCTGTTCATTACCCCAAATTTCCTCCTTACGTATATCAATGAAGTGTCTTGGCTAATTATTATAAATATTCTTAAATAAAACCATTGTTTCATAAGTTCGTTATAGAAATAAGATAAAGTATGATAATACTTGTTTGGTAATCTTTAGGCATATTTTATGTTCAAGTTATAAACAAGGACATTCTTGCCGAATTTATTTTAGAAAAAAAAAACTTTTGAAAGAAGAGATTTTACAAATTTGATTTAATCATAGTGCAAAACTGTCAAGTCAATCATGTTTAAATGTATTTCTTTTCATATTTTCAAGTTTATTGTACGAAAAGTGTATATATATATGTATTATAATATAAATATGAATAATAAATTGAGTTTCTTTCTGTAAAATCAAATTGATTGGATTAAGAAGTTAAATGTTGGAAGCTTATTTTATGATAATGACTCGGCTTTCTTTTCTCCCATGTATAATCAATAATAATAAGTGTTTATTGTTGTTTAGTTTATTTTTCAATTCCAAACTTAACTATTCACGTTTTTTGTTATTTATGCCAAAGAACACGCCTTTAGCTTTCATTTATTTTCTCCCCATTTAATTTTAGATAATTTAAAATTCGCAAATTTATCCCTTATCTTTCAAATTAAGTTGAAGATAAAAACGCAAAAGTTTATAATGCATTCTGTGCATTTTAAAACCATCGTGGTATTGTCGGCTTGTTGCGAAATTTGCATCGTTTATTTGTTATTTAGAAGCTATCGACGTCATTTTTCTCTCGATTTAATTTTGGTAAGACATTGGCAACGATAATAAAAATCAATGATATTCCACACCCCTGTCTGAGACCATGTGTTAGATTTTTATTTATATCACACCAAAAAAGCTAAATAAACATTGCTTAAAAGTTAAATTTTAAATGAGTAATAACTGAAAAATCTAATCTAACTCGATCGAAAGCCTTTCTGTAATCTAAAAAGGCAGAACGTTTCCATCAATGTTATGTTTTCCACAATAGGTAGTAAAGTCTATATTTGTGGCATATAATTGCCAATAAAAAAGTTTTATGTAACCTTCTTGATTGCTGTCTATATGATGTTCGGAAGTACTTTTGTAACCTAATCGCGAGAATTATAGTTAAAAATTTATAGTCGTTTATAGCAATGATATATATGAGAAGCCAGTTGTCAAAAAACCTACCTTGTCAATTTTTTCAATCTGACCCAAACCAAGACCAATTATAACTGCTCCTTTCAACGCCGCTTCTGTGTTTTTGTCATAAAATACAACGTTCTTGTTAACAAATTTCGTTTTAACACCATTCTTCAACATCGGTTGCTTCGCGAATTCTCCAAAGACAACAATTTCATCAATATCAGCTAAAGTGGGTATGACGGAGATGATCTGTTGTACGGATGGATCAATAACTTTTTTTATCAGTTCTGCGGGAAAATATACTTTATCACATGTTATCGAAATGCCTTCAATTGATTCATTTCCTGGAGAGAATTTGTGTAAAGTAATATCTTTCTTTAAACTATTCAAAAATGAATAATGAAATTTAAGTCTAAAAACATCTGATGTGCAAAGATCAAACGTGAGTGCTTTTCTCAGGAAATCAATTTTCAACTCCGACCAGTCTTGTTTTGAATGTGTTTTAAATGATGTACACAAACACTCTCCAAATATGTCGGTACAAAACTTCTTGAATGCTTTCTTTAACAATCTGTTGCCCGCTTCTTTGTATTCAACACCTTTATATTCTTTGATTATTCCCAGATCAGGCGACTCATGTACTGCAATGGTTGTAAAATAACCTAAAAATATGCAATGTATTTTTATACTTAACCATATAAAAATCGTTCTGCAAATAGCAAATGTCAAAAAGTATATTTCTAAAACTGGAAACAAAACAACATGAACAAAGAATCGTTTAATGTATATTTCAAAAAAATAATTCGAAATATGATCAGATTTAGTCCCCGAGTTTAAAAATTTTAAAGATGATACATAAACGCATAAACGAGAATTTAAACAAAAACATTGGGAAAAATAAGTTACTAAAAATAAATATTATAAAGGAAAAGGGAAGGTCCCTCGTGATAATGAATATATAATTTTGGATCTATTAAAAAATATGTATTTCTATTCCTACTTCCGGCATTGATAATCATAAATTTCTTTCCGATGCTAGATGTCTTGTAATGTGTTTCTTTCTGGTGAAACAAAGATACTGCGTCTATCTCAGTTACAACAATTAGCTGTTTCATATTTATTCCAGCCTATAAATAAACATTGTAGATATGCCTAAAAAAATCGAGACAGATTTCAGTGTAGAAATGTTTATTGGACATGTTATAAAGCTTTTGTTCGGCAAAATAAAACTTTTCGGAAATTTGAAATTTGTCCGGCAAATTGCAAAAAGACAAGAAAATGAAAAGGCTCTTGTTTTTGTTTGACTCTTTCCTTGAAATCACGTAACAAAAATAATAATCTGAAAAATATAAAGATTTTAATAAACATATCTATTTTAATAAACATAAACATACTATCAATTGATTTATATTTTGTGTGTAAAATAAATGCAAAGATTTACAAGTTAATCATATAAATGCAATTAGTTAATTCATTAGCAACCACACCAATCACAGGAAAAAAATACTTAGAGTAAGTTCTATGGACATATAGTTCATAAGATATAGCCCGACTTGCAATGATGCATTTCAGGTTATGCGCTTTCATAATTTCATAATTATTGTTCCTTATCCCAGTGCTGGATAAAATAGACGCAAAAAAGAAAAATCGTCATATCTGTGCAATACATAATTTATCAACTGTTTGAAATGCCATCCATTTATGATAATAAACATGTTTGTCAATAATCGGAACCTCCTCAGCTATAATGACCTCGAAGTTAAAACGGATTGAAAATAGTTATACCACGTGGTTTCAGATGTAAACAAAAACAGAAAGTGTAATCCTACATAATGTAACACGAATGTATATATTTGGCATCTTAACGAAGAAAAGGTCTATTTCGGTACTATTCGGCTTAAGCAGAATTACATCCAGCACATTCTAAGAACAGGTTAAATCACCAGAGCCTGCAACATTTTTCGTTTTCCATTTCCTACAATTAAGATATGTGATATTGTCCTGTTGACCTTCTTAAAACTGATAATTATCTGCTGTTTTAGTAAATATTTACATTGCCCCTAGGGGCACCTGTGTCAATAAATACAATGATAGAAAAACATATCACTGTAACTTTTACTCTTTAAAACTGCATTGTCAAAAGCTTGGCTATTTGACACGTGACATTGCTTACTTGACTTCTATAAAAGTTTTATCATGACCCTGGGTAAAATTTTCACCATCTTTGAGGTTTCGTAAATTAATCTTATTTCTTTATAAAGATTTCTTGAGATTTTTCACTACTTAATTATGAAAACAGTATTTGATATAAATGCCTTAATTTGAAGTTTTCTACAAAACCTTAATAAGCAATTATCTTAAAACTAAAATAATCTTGACCTCCGGATCACATGTCTTATGTTGACTGACGTATAAGAAACACATTTAATCTTTTTGTAGAAAACTACAATGTCCAGAGCGTATTTATGTTGCCTAGTAGATCTCTTCAAAGAATTAATAATCATACACAAGGATGACAAATTCTTCAAATTTCGGGTCGATAACGAATTTATAATCGTGTTTCGTGAAAGGTCTATTCACTAATTAAAAAAATATTTTTGAATACTCAGGCAAAATGTTATTCGAGCGTATAGTACCCCTCCGAAGCGCGGCTAATCTTGTTAATTTTATTCTGTTGTGATATGTCGTAAATATTGGCTTGCTTAATCAATTTTCCATACTTTGTTTATCTTAAAATAAACAAGTGATAACTTTGTTTTATGCTATACATATAAACAACTGTTCATGAATAATATCACTTTAGTTAAAAGTTTGTGTATTACTAAGAAAAAACATGTAGAAAATAATTTCTCTTTTCGTTATAAAGAAACCGATACTAAAATTAAATATAGTTTGTTTATGCTCTATCAAAAACAAAGTTTAATTAAAAATGAAAACGACAGACCTCAAGAGCGGCGTTCCTCATAAAATCAATTGCCCCAATTTCTTGAAATATTTCTGGTACAATAATAACATAGAGTTTGTCGCCTTCCAATAAAAGCGGACACAGTCTTTGACTTTCTCTTTTGAAGAATTCTACAACAAGTGTGAATACTTTTAAGGCAGGAAGTGTTTTTCCATTTTTTGCTTTCAGATGAAGATCGCTGTTCTAAAAAGAAATGTTATAAACATCAACAGGTTATTTACTTGCCAATCAATGCATTCCTTAGGACTAATATAACCAATAGTGATATACAGTACAGAAATTTTGAGCCAATTTCATTCGTCGTATATGTGTAACAATTAATTGAATTATACAAATAACATGCATCTACGAATTTAAACAACAATTAACTAAGCTAAATTTTGTTCATACTTGCTTCAATGGCACTAAAAATAACATACCGTGTCACAGAGTCTGTACTTATGGAAATGTCGCGTTTTAAATTATTTATTCAAGAAGTTAATTAAATGTTGTAGAATTTAGATCAGGTATAATTAATATATAATTGATTGTATAGGAAGATATGCACTTACAATTTTTGAATCAACCAGTACTAAGCAATGAGTACAAAGTTTAAAACAAGAGGGCCATGATGGCCCTTATATCGTTCCCTGATTATGAAGGCTCAGTCCCATTTTATTTGTGACCTAGCTTTAACTAAAACTATCACTAAATGTGTTAAATACACCCGCAAGACTGTTTTGGAAATGAGGAAATTACTAGTAAATGAATACCTTGTAAAAGAATTTGAATAGAGTTATGGTTGTCGGTAATTAAAGATAGTTGTGGTTCTTGTACGTTGCATTTCCTTTTACTGTGGTTGACCATATATATAAAAAGTCATCTCAACATACAAAATTACACCACTGTTCTAAATTTCAAGTCTGTACATACAAACAAGAAAGTATGTCAAGCAATATCAAAGATATCAAAAGTAGGCCAGTTGTTTTCAAAATTTAATTCAGGATAGCAAATTGCACCCCTTGTCAATAGTTTAAGTCTGTACAGCAAAAAACGAAAACCTAGGTCAAACGATATCATTAATATAATAAGTATGTCAGTGGATATCAAAATTCAATTTGGCATCGGTCTGTACATCAAAACACAAGAAAGTAGGTAAAATTGTTTCAATAATCCCAATAACAGCTCAACTGTTTTCAAAATTGAATTACGCACTTGAAACAGATAACGGGTTAAAATGAAAAAAAAACTATGACAATCAATAAATAAAAAATGTAAGTCAGGTACAATAAACAAATTTAATTTTTCTTTCGGCCTTTTTTTATTTTCCAGGAGTATTTTCTACACTGACCTAAAACTGATCTTGCAACAATATTATTACTATGATGTAATAGTATCTAAATATAAAATGCTTAAAGTTAGATTCCCAAATAGAATATGATTTTATTTTATTGTTACATTGTTACAAGTTCTTTAGGTGTTATGCTACATACAAAATATCTTGGGTTTAGACATTATTTTCATGGAAGAGTTCTATAATTTCCCTAGATACCAGCTCTAGGCCAGGAGAAGATTAGTAAATTTATACTTTATGTATAAAATGGAAATCGATGAACCCCGGGGCGGGGCATTTTTGACCAAAGTGCTTTAATTTGAACAATCGTGATAAGGGTCTTCTACACAATGTTCCATGCCTAATATCTAGCCTTTTTCGAAACAGAGAAGATGATTCTTTAAAGTTTTTACTATATACATATAAGGAAAATCAATGACTCCTGGGACGAAACAAATTTTGATCCCAGGTTTATGATTTGAACCATTTTTGTTTTGTTTTCACCAGATGAGGCAAAACACATAAAATATCTTAGCTCAAAGCCTTGCACTTTCAGAGGAGATTTTAAAGTTGTACTACATACATATAAGAAAAATCAATGACCCCCTGGGGCGAGTCTAATTCAGGGCTATATTTGAACATTTTTGTAGATGATGCTACACACAAAATATCTAAGCTATACCTTGCACTTTCAGAGATGAATTTTATTGATATCTACTGAAAAATCCTTTTAAGCTCTCCTGACCCACATGTTCAATTGAACAGAACCATTTGAACAAATTTAATAGAGCTTCATGCAAGGACAATCCTCATCAAATTTTGCTTAGTGTTTTCTGAGAAGAAGTTGTTTGCATAAAATTTTTACTTCGGGCGCATGGACGCACTAACAAATTGTAATCTCAAAAAGACACATTGAGCGCTTTGTTTGCCCATGACAGGGTTTATACCAACACGACAATGCTGACACAATAACCACTCGACCATGTCGCTTGATTACAGTATGGGCTCAAAATTTAAAAAAGGCTTTCATTTTAAAACACAAAAAAACAAACACACATGTTCTATCTTTGTCAGTCATATAAAAGACATGTATCTTTAATACGCGAATACGGGTAATTGTTTTCATAGATTTAAATAACTACTATGACGTGATTCCTTTGTTCTGACCGTACTGTAGTTTTAATACAGTACAGGTAGGTGTCCAATATTAATGTGTAAGTCCAATATTGCGCATTTTGCATAATTTTACGAAAAGAACAATAGTTGTTATCTTGCTCATTTAACGAATCATTATTCCAAGCCTACTGATTTTCGATTTGTCAAATTTTTAACATCTTATCACTGTTTACGCTTTCCAAGTGACAGATTTTTATGGGATTGTTTATTTCTTGTCTATTGTCCGTTTTTTTTCTTTCTTTTTGTTTTAAATATACGTTTACATGACAATCATACTTGATTTGCTTAATTGTATGTACGTTATGTTCCAGTAAGGTCAACTTTTCAAGTAAGTGTAATGGTCGGCTTTTCAAATAAATACAAAAGAGAAAATGAATACATCTATTTGAAACAAAAGCGGCTATATTTGACATCGTATATATAGAAACGATTCCAGACTCCTGTGGTATGACATATACCAATTCAAAAATAAGAAAATATCATTTCGTTGCGTAAATATCCAAAATTCACACTAATGGCAATTCTGACACAACATTTTACATCCTTGATAGTTGTAATAAAGTAAGAAAAATATCATTTAAACACTAAATGGTCAGTATAAATTCTTCTTCAATCATTCAAAATATCCGAGATTCAACACAAATTTGAAAACATTTCATTTTTATTATTTCTTGTAAAATCTCCAATGTAAATTGATGTATATTGTATGTGTGTTAAGTTGAACATTTTGTGTAACTGGTATATTTTGTGTATATCATTGTGTTCATGTCATATTTCAAAACACGAAAATTTCATGCTACCGACATTTTGTTATTCAAAAGGCTACCTATAGGGTTTTGCAAGTAAGAAAAAGATAATTGCTAAAACATTAATATTGCACATTTCTAGCACAAAAATACATTATTTCTAAATTTTCGATTGATAACATGATATTTGATAGTAAATGTAATAATTTAAGTAAGATATAAGCCTCAAACTGATCAATAAGTAAAATATTGAATTTCCTTCGGCGCTACGCGCCTCATGAAATTCAATATTTTACACATTGAACAGTTTTCGGCTTATATCTACTTCATAAACAACTATACACAATATTGGCATTTAAAGCACATGTCTATGACAAAGGATCTAATAAACTAGAGTAAAAAGTTGTTAACTACTTTGGAAATATACAAACAAAACATTGTACCTCCTTAAATGATTTCACCAACTTTATCGAAATATCTTTGAAGAAATAATATTGATTGTATCTGTTTGTCAGTTCGAGTTCACAATATTCCGCGTCGTATCCATAACAGTACAATGTTTTGCCATCCGGTTTAATGATAACATTCAATGGCGCTGATATTGTTTCAACACCAGAGTTTTGCCATAGCTTGCAGAACATATTTATCGAATCTTCATTAACATCTTTTCTCAAACAGAGTGCCAGTCTTGATGTCTCCATATTGAACTCTATTGCCACTGCAATTATTGCCTAGAATTAACAAACACACACACACACATCACACACATATTGTAGAACAAGTTGATAATATGTTTACTGACCTTGAGACTGACAATTTGACTGATTCTTGACAAACATAAAATACAAATTTAGGCATATTTCTACATTCAAACTCTGTTACAATAACATTTTAGTTTAGCTAATAATTTCGTTTAAATGCCATCGGTATTTCAGACATCTTATTTTTTTAATTCAATTTGCATATTTACATGATTAGTAAAAAGTGGGCAAAATATTATTCACAAACCCTTGTATTATTTTGTTTTTATTTAAATACTGATTTAATGTTTAAATTCAAATATATCCAAAATTAACTACCTTTCTTGAGTGTGATAGTACATCCTGTTTCATATGCTGTCTAAATTCTCTCCCTTTCTCCATTTTCAATCTTAAAAATAATATTGAACCGTTTTATGTTGATATAAACAGTCAAATGATATCAAAACATGTCTGTGTTGTACATATAGTTACTATAATTATATATCCTTTAATGATATCTTAAAGGGTCTCCAATGATGTATTTCGACAAGGCAAGACTTAAAAATTTAAAATTTCGTCCCGAGATTCATGAACCGTTTGATTTAGGCTTGAAAACTTTTAGAACGAAATTATTAGATTATTCTTATCTCACTCTGATTTTCGAAAATGATAGTTTTTTACTTTTTATTGTGAAGAATGAGTAAATAAGAAAAACAACACTTACAAATTTAAGTCATTTTTTATAATTTATGGTCGAGTTTTGTAATGTCTCAGTTATTTAATTGACTTGAATATTGTAGTTTACTGGGACAAATATTTTGTACGCATTGGCAATCGGACAGCTTAAGAGTTCATAGAGTTATATCTTTATGTTATGTAAAATTGCGATTATTTGATTACTACTAAGATTTTCAATTTAATTTTGAATTGAATTTTAATTCAATTAATACTAGCCAAACAGTATCAATATGACATTTCATATACATTTTTAACTTAAATATTGCGGGGGAGTCAATATTACAGTAAATTCTTAAATAGAGTTCTCCACAGCAATTCATTCATACAAGTTTTGACTCAGTTCAATCTTAATCTAATCTTTAATTAATAAACATTTTTTCCCTGTAATCTGAAAGGTTAACATCATGTTCATAAGTAGATTAATAAAATGTATATTTTATTTTGTTTCTTTAAATAGTTAGGTTTCAAGCAACGTGTCATGCTGTAAACAAAACACGAACACTCAAAGATATAATGAAATTCATCACCAATGGATGTATCAAACAATGTTTGTTTCTGTTTTGTGTATGATTCTCAAAATTTAAAACAAAATAAAAGAAAAGGATAAAGGATTACATACGTCAAATATTATTGGGCAGTATTCTAGGACAATCATGTTAAATACATTTTACGAACACACATTATTATTGACGGAGCTAACATTTTTACATGTCACCGACTGGCGTAGATCTCCCTTTGTTGTACCATTTAAATAGACATATAACAATACTTTAAAAAATCAACAAACTTAAACTCAAAATTGTTCACATTTCCATCTCGGTTATTTCGTCTGAAACAGATAATTGCATCATGGAAACAATTCATATCTGACTAAATATCATACAGAAAATCATTCAGTCCATTTTCATGGAACATCAAAATCTAAATCTGTACAGTCATGTAATCATTTAGTTCTACTATTCAAATCACCAAGATACAAAGGTGTGTATTTATTTTCGAGAAAAAACTTAATATCGTCTTGTATTTCAGAAAAAGTGTCATCAATCTGATACTCTGGAATTTTCAGGTGGCACATATACTACCACAATTAAAATGTCCCTTATTTAAGATAAATTATTTAATTAGCAGAACCTGATTACATGTTTACTTTAACCCTCTATGACATGAACAAATGTTTTTAAATAAAATTTTACAGCAGAGTCAATAGCGCCTGATTTCCCTTTCGATATCTCTTTTCTATGTTTAAAGTAAACATCATAGTTTTCTATACTATCTGTTTTCGTTTCTTGAAAACCAATTATTTCAATGTTATTAAAATATCGTAAAATTCTGGGTATATCTGTTTTTGTGTTATACCACATTTAAAGACATAATATTGATTGTTCTAAACATTTCGCTATTCCTTTTATTGTAAAATTCTAAATAAAAATATTATCACGCCGTTTTTTTACGTGGTTATAACTACTAATATTTTCAGTAAAGATATTCTGTATTGAAGTTTATCCATGGCTGTCTAATTGTGCGGTGTTCGACTGCATGGCTGACTGAGCGACATTATTGTTATATAAAGGTTGATTTCCGAAATGCACAGAGTTTTCATGACTCTTTGACCACTCTGATTGAAAACGTGCTCATACAGAGTTGTCACGTGATCTCTAGTTTAACGCTTCTTCAAATGGAGGGATTTGCCCGATCAACATATCATACGGAACGGTACGTTCCGTACGGAGTCTAAGGTTCATTTTAGTGTGTAGATTTATGTAGATATGTAATTTGTCACAGCTGTTACCAATTGGTTGTGTAGATTTTACATAAACCTAACATATGGAAAATATGCAAAGCAAAGACGACACTGCTGTAAGATCAAACACTAAAAAAAAAGATAACAAGAGGGCCATAATTGCCATAAACGATCATCTGACATAAGTTGCCTGCTTAAAAAAATAAGGAGACCTAGTGTTTGACCCAACACGACATAGATTCGAACTTCTATAAACATTTTGAAATTAGAAGTTTCATTACGATACACAAATAAATTTGACGTCCAGAATGTTAGCAAGTTTTTCCTTAGATTTGACCTGATGACTTAGTTCAGGTTTGAACTTAGCAATCATAAATATTAATATTCTGAATAAGTTCCATGATCTCGACAGTGTTAACAACCCTTTCCTTTTATTTGACCTGGTGACCTGGTCTTTTTATCGCATATGACCCATATTAAAACTTGACCGAGGGATTATCAAGACAAACATTCTGACCAAGTTTCACAAAAATATATTCATAAATGTGACTATTAGAGTGTTAACAAAATTGTTGACGGACGGGTAGACGACGAACGAAAGGAGACCACAAAAGCTCTCTCTGTCAATATCTGATATGTGAGCTAAAAAGTGCTTACCGTAACATTTGATATAAAACTTGAACCAAACTAAAAGGCTTAGTGTACTTGCACAAAACAAAAAAGACAAGTTATAATATGTGCATCCAATACAAAATTGTACAGGGGTTTACAGCTTATATCTTAAATCAAGTATATACTTTTTTCATGGAGAGTATGATGTGATATGCACCTGAAATATAATATTTTTCAATAGTTTGTTTTCATGTGCACGTCACATCATAAAAAATTCACCACCAGAAAAGTCCATACTAGCACAACCTTATTGATAAGGTCTGATACTTAATCGTATACCGTAAAAATAAGACTGTGTCATGAAAATAATAAAATGGTGTCTACTTGGCATATAAACAAATCAGTAATTAGCAAATAAGCAAGTAAGCAAGTAGGAAATTGGCAAATAAGCAAATCAGCAGCAATTAGCAATTCAGTAATTGGCAAATAAGCAAATATTGGAATGTCCCTACCGGGATTCGGTAGGGACATGCCACTTTGCTTATTTGCCAACTACTGAATTGCTTATTTTGCTTATTGCTGATTTGCCAATTTGCTTATTTGCTAATTGCTGATTTGCCAATTTGCTTATTTGCAAATTAATTTAATTGTATACTACATGTATTGTCAGGAGACACGTCCGACTCGCGAAGTTCTTGTTTGTTATGACATAAAAAAGTCTTTGTAGACTTTATTCAAAGTTCATGAACCAATATCATGTTATTATGTTTATAAAGTTTTGTTACTTATAACTTGTGACAATTATGATCAATCCATCATTACCTAGAATATAGGTAGAAAGACAGATGGATACTTTTTATTCAATTTCGAAACAAATAAATTCAGTTTAAAAATGTAGTTGTTTTTTTAATTATCTTGAGTTTCAGTTTTAACTTCACTATTCAGAGAATAGGGATGCTATTCTACCCACCAAGGCATTGGTTTTCTTGGTAACTTGTTTTCTACCATATCTCTGTTACGTTTGTTGATTCATGCATCTTACTGCAACTTTGCATAAACTTTGCGTTACAGGCATGCATACAAAGTACATGAAGAAGCTGTGCCCGTTATATACTGAATGTCAAGGTCACCTCACCAATGTATTGTACTACGAAGCCTTTGTTTTTCTGTCATATCTCTGTTACTATTGCTTATATCTAACTGTAACTTCACATAAGCATTAAATAGGCAGCATGCATACACAGTATTCAAAGAGGCTTTGTCCATTAAATGCTTTTATTCAAATCAGAGGATGTTCCTGGTTGATTATCCTGGTGTGGCTTTCTTCTTGTTCTCTTGTGTCTATCCCTGCGTTCTAAAGACTGTGCTCCATAGCCAATAACATGTATCTTCATTGCCGTTCCTCGACAACATAAACGATCACTATAAGCATGAAATTCCTATATAAAGACGTTTAATTCGCGTTTTAGATACTTAACTTATTTAAAGTAGAAGGTTGAAATCGAGAAGCAGAATATGAATTATACTTGTACACGTATTTTTAAAATTACAGATTTTATGTTTTTTATGTCTCTTAATTTTTGGTGTGGCTTATTCAAATATTGTACCGTACAATGTATGTCTAAATTTTAAAAGTTTTCCACTTTTATCCTCGCTATTTTGGACAGTAATCCAGACGTTCCATCGCTCATTCTGACCTCAACTTACTTAAAGAGCCGTCGAGATTCTGTCGCACTTCATCTAGGACGTCAGACAAATTTGTAGGATGTGAATTATAAGCCCTCAAAAGCAAAAGAAATTCCTCCTTGCCAATTTTTATAGGCTGTACACCTTTTAAGAAGTGTACCTAGAGAAAAGAAATGAGTCATAAATATTTTGATTTCAAATATTTTGATTTCAAAATATAGAATAAATAGATAAAGAGTTTATTTAAATGAATGACAAAACAAATCTATTTTTATCTGAACAAATATACAAAATTAAATTAAAAACCGTCACATAGGCATGTATTTTTACAAGTAACCATCTGTATAATTTTCTTTGTATTGTCAACACTAACGTTTTAAAATAAAGTAACATTATTATACAAGTATGTGCGTTTATATCAATATTATTTTAAACAAGAAAGAAAATTATTAATAAGTGAAATACAAGACTAACCATCATTATTTCCACCTTCCATTTTACTTTTCATGTACAATATCGACAAACATTTGTGTAACATAGCCCACGTGAATTCCGTGCAGATTTGTGCTATATATGAACGACGAATTTTACACTATTACGGTACAAAAAGATCGTAGTAGTTTATAAAGCATGGTAACAATTATATCACACTAAGAATTCAGTTAGTTCACATAACAATAAATGTAAGAATAAATTTCTATTAGACATGCGTATAAGACATACATTGCTCTTTACTATAGGTTACCATGGACAATGAATAAATCAAAACAAAACGCTCCATTTTACCGGCGTTGGTGTAGGCATCTCCATTAACGTTTGACTTATTTACATGATTTTCGATTTTATTCGACTACCGCATAACAAGATTCTAAATAAAAGGGATATACCTTTTTCAATATACGTTTTGTAATTGTTGAAGGCATTTATGGGAAGACTCCTGCCACATTTTTAGATTTGTTGATTTGTTAGAAACTCTTCGTATTTATCATATAGGCCCCAGAAACTTTCAGCAAGAAACAAGAGTTCATCTTGTGCTTATGTGGTTTCGAAAATGCTCGACGTTTATGATGTTTTCGTCATTGTTCAACATGCCCGTGCCAAAGTGACTATGGAAATAAGGTTGCTTATCCTTTCTATTTACGTCTAAAATTTTCTATTTACGTCTCAAGAAGTGTCGTTTGGCCAATTGATTTTGAGTGGTTAGCCAAGAAAGGCACCTGGAACAGAACTCTAATAGCCGTAGAAGCTAAGTATGGAACTTCTCATATTCTCATAAAATCAATAGACCTGTGTAAGACCGCCAGGAATATTTTTATTCCTGACATCGGCAGTATCACGCAATTCATTCACAAATAATAGTTCATTTATTCTTTGTCACCAAAACGATGTCCAACAGTATCATATGTTACCTTAGATCGGCACAGATTTATCATTGTCATTGCTGATTAAATTTGTCCGAATAATGACCATATAATTGCCCCAGCTCAGAAACGACGTAAACAGGGGCGTCAACCGAAAAAGTGCATTGTACATAGTCATACTTAGAAAGTTATGGAAGTTTTAAGTAATCCGGGATTCGCTTGTTTAAATTTTTGTTTGAGGCGAAATTTAACTAGGACGTTGTGTCTCATGGTCATGCATCTCACGAAAAGGTATGTGGAGTATGTAGACGATTAGTTCATTCCGGAAAGTTAACCCCCGAGATATATGTTAAAATTCAGAACAAAAACAAGCAAACAAACAAACAATCAAACAAACAAACCAATAACCCAAATAAAAACATTTTACATACCTTAAACATGAAATCTGAACTGCATTTATATATAAACTATCATCTGGAATTCAAACATGCAAGCTATAGACTAACCACCATCGATAGAAATATAATATGAAAATGTTAATCAAACCGACCGTTATCACTCATTTTAGTGATGAAATTGTGTCAAATCTATTTACACAAATTTATTTTATCAGCATAATGACGTTCTCGAGATAATAAATTATACAGGCCGAATTTAGGGGGAGCGTTAGTGATGTGCACTTTTTTCATTATCTCTTATGTACAAACTCAATCAAACAGAGCCTGCAATTGTCATTAAATGTTGTTGTGATTAATGCTTCCGAGGGTTCACATTTTTTTCAGATATTTTTGTGAAAAGGAAGCCGAATAACCTGTTATAAATCAAAGCACTGAAAGTACTGTTGGAAGGAAATTTTCATAGAAATACCTAATGCGTGTGAATTAAAAACAAAGGAATATGTGCAAGCTTCAATCTACAGCTAGCTGATTTGATGACGTAAAATGTGACGTCATTGCTTCCGTTTTTGCACTACTCATGTTCAGTGGGCTGATAACTAGTTCTTGGCCCAGGGCCCCAAACCCATAAGTTGTGACACTCATAATCAGTTGAAATCATAGGCAATTCTGTTACTAATATAGTAATAAGTGAATTAATAGATAATACTACTGCATTATGCACACAAAGAACCACTCAGTTTGACCTAAATCGGCCATGACTTATATGACTACTTCATAGGAATTCAAGACCATGCCATAAGCATTATTTAATCATAGTTAATGAAGAGACTTTTTATTTTAAACTCAAGGACAAGAAAAGCTCATCATGTGCTTACATTTGTAAGTTCAAACATAACTAATTGTGTTTTAGTATGAAATTGATGTACATGCTGTTAAAGTCATAGCAAAACAAAGAACAATGATTTAAAATAAACTTTTATTGTCAAAACTTGCATAAAAATAAAAATATATGTAATATAAAAAATAAATGATTAAATATATGGAGATAATGAAATTTAGTTTGTCAGATAAAATGTGTAAAAGGAACTCCACTGAGGTTTTTTGACATGATGAGACTGAAATTTATTTTTCTAGATTAATGTACCACTTGATGTATGTTTTGACCACTACTCTTTGAGAAAAATTTCAGATCATTTGCGCACTTCGTTTTTCAAGAATAATTATTCAAGTTGTAAAAAAATTACCCAAAATGAAAGCGTTTAAACACATATCACGCAGACCAGGCTGAGAAAAGCATAAAAAAATTGATTTTCAATTCATTTCAAAGTATATTTCTTCACTATCTGTGCATATATTTCTGTATCAAGTGCCCCGGCTCATTTCTGTAGAAATTCAAATGTTATGTTAAAGGCTTTTAAACCTCAATGGAGTGAGTCCCTTTAAATTATTGGTACATATTGAGGTGATACAAGTTATAACAATCTGAATGAAAGAAGCTTTAATGCAAACGGCCAGTAATATAGGAGGTGCTGTTTTAAGGATTTTTTACATACAAGACTGACATTATACAACAAAATATAGTCAAAAGTAGAAATGTGCCCATAGGACTTGAATGCCTGCGTTTAGAACAATGCTTATATTGAGTGGGTAATCAAAATATGTACATAATTAGACAAGCCCACTGGCAGCATATATCAAGCCTGTTGCCATTATTCAGAACTGAACCTTAAAGCTTCAGATTGGGGAGAAAGATGTATACATAAGTGAGCATTTGTGATAAATGTTATGAAAATCCAGCCATGTATATAGAAATATACTCGCATGTTTTAAGTTATTATTTGACTTTTGATCCAAAGTAGTAACCTTGATCTTTGCAACAGACACCTGATTTTTCATACTACACTCCAACTCACTAAAGACTGTTAAATTTTGTCCAGAGTTATATGAAAAATCTTTATACATTTCAAAAGCATTCAAATATTATCAGTTATAAATCAATTTTTTGCATATGATTTGGTAAGGAATGCATAATGTTGTATAAATTTTTTGGAATGTAACTGAAATCATACTTGACCTGTGTTTTGATATATTGTTGAATATACCAATTATAAATTGAATCCTTAAAAGGTGTACAAATCTTATTGGTTAGCTTACAAGAGCATTTCTGTTTTCATATTTTACTAGGTAAAGTACAAAGAAATGATATTGTTATAATTTTATGAGCCATCACATCAAACCGTGATCAATGTAATATGAAGTATGGGAAAATAAGTAACAAGAAGTGCATGTTTAACTAAAACAGAATGTATGATTCAGAGGAACACTGTAAAAATAAAGTAAATAATGTTAAAAAAAAAAAAAAAAAAAAAAAAAACATAAAAAAGTTGACCATCATTTGGACTTTCATGAGTTGGCCATGCTAATCTTAGAATAAGAACATAAATAAAATACAACATTATACAAAAGGTAGTACAAAAAATACAATGATCAAAAGTTTCAAAGTGAACACTTGTTGGTAAAATAAACAAGAATTTGTAACAGAGATACCAACGTCCCCCGCCTCAGGGAAGTTTTATATGAAGCAAAAAATTGTGCTATTTCAAAAGATTGAGGCAGGGATCTAAGGATTTTCAGTCCAAAATTATGATCAATGCTGGATCTGCAAATGCAACAATAAATTTATTAAAGAAATAAAATGAAATAGGCCTACTGAATTTCAAAATATATCATGTTAAGCTTTGCAGGGATTTTTTGGCTTATTTTATAGCCGTTATTGGGACATATTCCCAATTGAAAATAGTATATTATTTTCCCAATCCAAAGGAAAATATTCCCAATTTAAAGTTACAAAAATATAAATATTGAATAAAGAATTTTAAAATCTTTTAAATTATAAGAGCTTCTTTACTGTAATAGTGTTTAAATGTTTGAAGAAGCCATCCTAGGCAGTGATTGCTTGCATACATTTAATCACTGCAAACTTTCAGTCATACATTTTTTCCCAATTTTAACAAAATATCTCTGAAATTCCAAGTTGCATGGGTATGGGTTATGTTCCCAAAATCCTGGAAAAAATCCCTGCTTTGACCTCTAAGTGTGACCTTGGAGGTAGGGGTGCAGGTGTTGTGCATGACATATCATCTTATCATTGTGACTATTTGTGCCAAGTATTTTCCAAATCCCTTCATCTATAAAGAAGTTATGGACGGGGCATAAAATATACCATATAACAGACTTTGTTACCTTTATACCTCAAAGTGTGACCTTGACCTTGGAGGCAGGGGTGCAGATGTTGTAATTGACATATTGTCTTATTATTGTGACTATTTGTGCCAAGTTATTTCAAAATCCCTTGAACTATGAAGAAGTTCTACATTGGACACAATATATACCCTTTAAAAGACTATGTTAATTTTTTACCTCGAAATGTGACCCTGACCTTGGAGGTAGGGATGCAGGTGTTGCACTTGACACATTGTCTTATTATAGTGAATATTTGTGCCAAGTGTTTTCAAAATCCTTTGATATACAAAAAAGTTATGGACCGGACAAAAAAAATACCCTACAGACTATGTTAATCTTAGACCTCCAAGTGTGACCTTGACCTTGTAGGTTGGTGACCGATTGTTGCGCATAACACATCATCTCATTGTTGTGAACAATCCTTTCAAAGATAAGAAAGGTATAGACTGGACACGAGATATACCCTCAAATGGACAATGTTGACCTTGAATGAGCAAGTGTGACCTTGACCCTGAAGGTAAGGGTCTGGTTGTTGCACATCATCGTCTTATTATAACAAACATTTGTGCCAAGTTCTTTCAAATTCCTTCAAATTCCTTCAATAAATGACAAAGTTATGGACCGGACACGAAATATACCCTGTAACAGGCTATGCTAATATTTGACCTCCAAGTGTGACCTTGACCTTGGAGGCAGGTGACCTGTTGTTAAGCATGACACATCTTCTCATTATTGTGAGCAATTGTGGCAAGAATTTACAAAATCCCTTTAGAGATAGGGAAGACCGGACACGAGATATACTCTCAAATAGACAAGTTGACCTTGAATGAGCAAGTGCGACCTTGACCCTGGAGGTAGGGGTCTGGATGTTGACATGACTCATTGTCTTATTATAACAATCATTTCTGCCAAGTTATTTCAAATTCCTTCAATAAAAGCTTGAAGTTGATAAAGATTTGTTCATACATATTTCAACAAGATTGTTGAACAAGAGGGCCAAGTGTATATAGGCCCCTGGAGAGAGGCCAGTTTAAACCCCAGGGCTTTTATTTGACCAAACTTGTAAGACACCCGTTAGAAGATGTTTCATGATGTTAAGTTTTTACTACACACTTATAATGTAAAACAAAGACCTCTGCACCACCCCCACCCCGGCATGGCCAATTTTTATACAAGGGCTTTTATTTGAACAAACTTGGTCGACACCATAAGATGTTTCATGCTAAACATCTAGGCTCTAGCTCATTGGTTTTTTTTAAAAGAAGATTTTTTAAGTTTTTACTATACACAAAAAGTTAAAAACAATGAAACCCCTTGGGCGGGGCCAGTTTTGACCCCAGGGCTTTTATTTGAACAAACCTTGAACACACTTACCAGAAGATGTTTCATGCTTAATATCTAAACTCTAGCTATTAAGGTTTTTTCAAAGAAGGTTTTTAAGTTTTTGCTATACACAAATAAGGAAAATCAATGACCCCCGGGGAGGGGCCAATTTTGACCCCAGGGCTTTTATTTGAACAAACTTTGTAGACACTTACAAGAAGATGTTTCATGCTTAATATCTAAACTCTAGCTATTTTGGTTCTTTAAAAGAAGATTTTTAAGTTTTTACTATATGCATATAGGGAAATTCAATGACCCCCTGGGGCGGGGCCAATTTTGACCCCCAGGGCTTTTATTTGAGCAAACTTGGTAGACACTCACTAGAAGATGTTTCATATCTTTAAAAGAAGATACTTTGTCTAAGCTCTAGCTCTTTGGGTTCTTTAAAAGAAGATACTTTAAGTTTTTTTCTTTTGGTTGCCATGGCAACCAGCGTTCTATGAACAATATTTAGAGGTGACCACCAAAGAAACATTCCTGTGAAGTTTGGATCAAATTGGCTTGATGGTTTATGAGGAGATGTCATTTAAAGTGGACGCCAGACGAAAAGCGATCAAAAAAGCTCACCCTGTCACTTTGTGACAGGTGAGCTAAAAATAGTAAAGTGATCTTATTTTCCTGGTGTAAAACTGGTGGCTCAATAAAGTTCTATACATATTATGATATTTCAAATATTGGAAAGTTATCTCTAGTTCTTGGTGAAAGACTGGTGACTAGTTTTCTCCTCAATGTCATTTCTTTTTCTAATTAGATTAAGTCATGGTACTATATTCATGAGGCTTTCGACATCACATCTAAGAACTCATTATCCAACATTGCAAAGGGCAGGCAGTCTCCTGATATTCCAATTTCTTTTAAGTTTTATAAAACCACAATATTTCTATTTCTTTAGTGTTTCCGACATGAAGACACATCTACATGTATCTTTCCTTATCACTCCTGCTTTTACTGTTCTATCATATAAGCGCCTCTGTTTCCTGAAATATTTGTTTAGAAAAAGTTAATTGCAAAGTTAAAATTCCTCTTGTAAACCCTTGCCGAGCACGAACTTACAGCAGTGAAAGGCTTAAAGGTTTAAAGTCAAGAAACTAAACCAATCAGTCACAGACACCCCAAGTATTTTATCTATTTGCTAAGCAGCAATTTTTTCAAAATTATTTAAATTCATAAATGTGAGTGATTCTGATAAGCTATAGACAGCTAAGTGATGATAAGATGATCATATATGTCAGATATGTCGGAGTGCTAACACTGCTTACTGTGAATATTCAATATTTTAATGTGAATTGTCCTGAGGTAAAAAGGTAAAGAAAGCTGAATTCCTAAATACATGTTACATGTCACAATTGTTCTTGCTATTAATTTTGTTCCTAATTTCTTGTATAAGATATTCAAATACACTGTAATTCTTTTTTTATAAATTTGGCTTTTTGTGACAATAGTCTATCCAGTGACCGAAGCTCACTGACTTAAAATAAACTGTCCTGTGTCTGCCTTTAAACAAGTCAAGAAAAAAAAAGCTATTAAAATATAATAATTAAGAAATATCATATACAAATACTTCTAAATAATCATGTACCTCTTCCTTAAAAGCCCATGCTATTGAAAGAAACATTTTTTCCATTTGTTCACTTCAAGGTTAGTCAGATTGACAGTCTCACATTTTAGCCTTTATCTCTCGTGATTTCATTATCATTGACCCTAAAGCATCCTTAAAATCAATATCCTGCTGTTCACATTCATAAATCTGACATGTAGGCCGAACTTCTGAAACATAAAATATAATTATTATTAGATATACATATAGTTTCCCAATAATTATGTTAGTTGATATCAAATCAATAATTTAAGCAGTGTTCGAAATTAGCAGTAGTCCGAGAGCCCGACTACTAAATTTCTCCTCGGGCTATCAACTTTTCACAGTAACAAGCCCGACCAGGCTACTGTATTTTCAGAGGCAATATAAACAACTGTTTTGAACAAATGAATTCAGCTAGTGAAATGTCTTTTGGACAAGTGAATATTCCAATCTAGTAGTCTGACCAGCCTAGTCGATTCAAATCCTAATTTCTTACACTGTTTAAGAAACAATTTGTTTAAAATTGTCCAAGCATAAAGATTTTTATAGTATACTATAGTAATTATAGTGTATATACAGTATGTATTAAATGTCTTTACTATCTACTATACTGTCCTGAAATTTCAAGAAAACAACTATCTTTAAAATCCATTTTCTCAGAAGTTGCAAAACCAAGTGAATGAAATTGCTCTGGGTTTGTATAATTCTGTACAACTTCTGATCACAAAAGCTTCAAGGACATTTATGAGTGAGTCAGGTCCTATCCTGAAAGATTGTTGTTCAAGTTTGAAGACAATCCATTCAAAAATAACAAAGTTATAGCCACTAATAGCAAAAATCAAGAAAATTTAGACATTTACCTTGAATGTTTATATGGTGGTCAAGTTAATTTAGTTTAGTCTGGTCTATTTGAAGGGTTGTTGTGGCCAAGTGTGAAGACAATACACCAAGATCTGAAAAAGTTATGAACAAGGTTAAAGTTTGATGACAGCAATGGGAAAGCCGTCATGACTAACAATATATTTAATAATGTTTGCCCTTATGCAAACTGAAAATTCTAGCCTATAAACACTGTTGAGACTAGCTGTTCAGCATTTTTTCAATAATAAATAAATGCAATGATTAAGTCGGTAACTTGCAAGTCTTCTAACATTTTTACAAAGAATGAACATATATATATTTTTTCCTTATAATTCTACAATGATGTTCAGTCATTAATATTATAACAAGATATCGGAAAGATTATAGATATATCAGAAATGAATTGGCCCGTGGACTTTAATGTCAATCATAGAGCTCTTATGCAAAATGTAATGGTAAGCAAACATCCAGCATGAAATTTTCAAGTAGCCATAAGTAAAATAAAATTATAAAAAATACTTTGTCATGATTCAATTACTGCTGGAAATTGACCCACATGTTTTATTACAAATTTATTACATCAATATTGTCCATAGAAATAATAAATTAATTTTCAGTCTCTTTCTCTTTGCGCTTTCACACAGATTTGAATTATTCAAGTCCATGATTTTCAGAAGGAAAAAATCTTCTGATCATCAAACACTAAAAATTACTATACCAACTGCAAATTGCAGTCTGTGCGAAAGGCTGCCTGTCCTCGGACCTCGCCAAATAAAAATCAAGAGGGCCATGATAAATTTTGATACAGTTATCGAATATCAATTGTACACAACAGTTAAATATAATATATCATAAACTTATTTCTATGCTAATAGATAGTCTATATACAATAGAAATGAAAAAGCAAATCCTACACAACAGTCAACACTGTAAATTCGAATCAGGGTCAGATCTGCCCTTAAACGTACTTGGCCCTCGAGACAGCTCGGCCGGGCCCTATTCCAACTCGTTTTTTTCAACGACAAAATGTTTCGATAAATTCAATGGACCATACGGATATGAACGAAGCTATCCGATTATGTGGCCCCAGCTTTGCCGTGTGCAAAATGCGCAGCGCTTTTAAGTTTGGGAACCACATAATCGGATAGCTTCGTTCATAGCCGTCTGGTCCATTGAATTTATCGAAAGATTTTGTCGTTGGAAAAAAACGGCGTTAATATTGATGTTTATTTCGGCTGTTGCGTTGTTTATATTACCGTTGAAGTTTAAAATTGACCATCATCGTGAAGAATTATATCTTCTGTGTCGATGGACCAAAGGATTATGTGAAAATATTGGAAATGGAATAAAATACATGGTGATTATGACGGTAGGGGTGCGGATTTTTTTCCGGCGAACATTTTTATCTTGTGTATTATTATAGTTGTTCAAATATGATTTTTTTTCAAAACGGCATATATTAAGATTTTTTGATATATATGATCAGTACATGACCTGGGATTGACAAATATGCATTTTATTTGGATTTTAAAGGCGTTTTGAGCTCCAAACCCCAAGTGTCTGTGGTCTTGCATGGAGAAATCTGAAAAACACGAACGTTATTCTGTCGCTGGTCCGAACAATGGCGGGTGTGCCCTACTAGTCAAATCCAAGTTTTACCAAATTGCATCCGTTAATTCCAGAATACTTTTGAAAGTCTTGTATTGTAATCTTGTTTTTTATTATTTATATAATAATATTTTTGTTTCAAACGCTTTGATTCTATGAAAGTTTGCGAACCATTTTTTTGCGAAAATAGTACGCTTCTTTAAGGCCACATATTGTATCCATTGTTTCCTCTTGAGTTATTGACGTAAAAAAAATCAGAGGTGGCATAAAATGCGATTCAATAAATTGCTAAATATATACAATAAATACTTTCATTTCCCTTCGGTTGACTTACATGTAAATTTTTCAGCATCTCTGCTACAAAATTACACCTTATTTATATTCAATTTATTGTACATAGGTACAGGGACACAAACTTTTCTTTGGCCTAATGCGTAATAATACTGATGTTTTTTTTTCGTACACGTTTAAGATTATGTTCCATTGATGTAAGCTAACATTGAAAATCATCATTTCAAGTTTTTTTGAACATCAGCTTTTTCTTCAAGTCATCCACGTTTGAAAGTATACATATAGTTCTGCTGCACTACTTTCTTGGTCGCATTAACTACTTATTTTCTATTGAGCTCAAACAGAATGCAATTAGGTGTTGTTCGTTCTTTTTAATATAGGCAGACCGATACTATAGAAAGGAAATTTTTTTTTAAAAAATTTCCTTCCAAAAACTGTTTTATCTCGAATGCCTATGTATTATAGGGATATTTTAAAAATTGTTCAAAGAATTCCATTCCATGCTGAATTCTGGCTACCATGGCAACCAAACGAAAAAACCTAAAACATCTTGTGAAAAACCAAAATAGCTAGAGCTTCGACGTCTTTTAATAGGTTTCTACCAAGTTTTTACAAAAAAAACGCCCTAGGGTCAAAATTGGCCCCGCCACAGGGGGTCATTGATTTTCTTAAAATGTTTTATTATTTGAATAAATGAATGAGTAGCCGACTTTTTAATTGTATTTTTTCCATATTGATGTTTTTATTATCAAACTGAACAACTGGTCCACTATCCCCAACACTGTGCACACAGTCTGTCCGATATATTATGTGTAATAGTTTGCATCTTAAATGCGTATTTTAATTATATTCCTTTTATTTTTACTTACGCTACTTTCAATTATTGTTATTTCGTGGGCGCAGCCATTATGTCGTTTATGCCGAAGTTAATCTAGTACGGCTTTATTCATTGGTTATATCTTTCCATTTTTATCCAATGTTTAATTGTTTACTTGGTCACGTGATTTTTGCACTTGTATTTACTATATAAACTCGTGCATTTCTTTATTATGCTAGCTAGGTGTATCGGCCTTCCGGTACTCCTTCGAAGCCTTAGTGCTTCAATTTTAATTTGAGAATCTATTTCTCTTCATTTTATTTATGCTAATTGCAAAATAATATTAGAAATCTAGTTATTATTTAAATATCGGAGGGCAATTCTTTCTATAAACCTATAAATTTAACGTAATCCTAATTAGAAAACATAGGTTCTATATATTTATTTATATACAATTGATTCATTCACACAATTAAATTTATAGTTTGAATTTAAAAGCTTGTTGTTGTTCGTTTGACTTGTATATTCCCAATCCCACTATACGGCCAAATTTTTTAGAAAATATTCTATGTGATAAAACATCACTTACAAAATACACAAAGTATAGTCTGGTACATATGTAACAAAATTATTGGACAACCAATCTTTATCCACAGTATCTTTGGAATGGATGACTTTTTTCAGAAATACCGTATTTCCTAAATCCTTAGAAAAATACTTGTCCAGTAAGTTTTAATAAACAAATTCTATTGTAAACATAGACAAAACCTTTTTTTGAAAATAACTTTTTTGTGACAATTGAAATGGTATCTGTCTGTTCAAACTATACAGATAACTCGCCCCTTCATCAGATATTTCTCAGTTAAACACTTCTGTGATGACATTATGTATACGTGCCTCATTTGTTCTAATACATTCATTCAGAACAATTCTATGTTTAAACACAGAAGAGAATAATGAGCTTTTAATAGAAAACTGACCATCATCATCAAGTAATAAATTACATACAGGTGGAAGTTGATAAACGTCTCCTACAAAGATAAACTGCATATGACATTTCTTTTTTTTTGGCAGACTGCTTAAACACATACAAAAAAATTTCTCCTTAGCATAGAACATCCGACTTTAACTTTACAGTCTACATTTAAATTTTCATCAACATAGCTATAAACGGGTTGTTTGCATGAACACTGTTGATTTCTTTTGGATTATATCGCCCATCATTAAAACCAAACAACTTGTAAACAGTACACACGGACATTGAGTATTGGTATAAAGAACAAGCAATACCTGTTGTACATGTTACTTTTACACGTATCCCATCTTTCAACATTCTTTTATTAATCCCACAAACAGTAAATGACTTCCCAGTACATGCTGGTCCAAGAATTAATGAATTATCTCCACTGATAGCAATGTCAATTGCGTCATTTTGAAAATTTAATTTACAGAACATAAACTGTAAAAGAGACATAACTATGTACCATGCATTTTCAAGTGTCGTCCATGAACACGCTCAATTAAACCGTGCCTGCAACATTTTTCAATATTGTCGTTTTGGGGCATTCTTTAGGGATTCTGTTCTTTTATATTTGAAGAAAATATATAGCAGGGAAATTGGGATCTTGATCAACCTTGTACAATCATGACAATGTTTATAGCATTATTATTTTTAATGTTTCAAGTTACCGTCATGTTGTCTATGAAATGTGGAGTGGATCGCCGCTATGTGACACTTCATAAGTAATATGGTTTATATCAGTATGTTATTTTTTTATTTGCACAGTTTACCATTTCTGTTTTAATGATTCTTCAGATAAACAACAGAAGACGAGATCCACGTGTTTACAACGTGCGATTGACGACGTTTCGGTCTTTCACTGTCTCCGGTACCGAAAAGCGTACATTATCACAACACCAACACGGTTATACAAAGTGGGGATTAAATATACATATTACTTGATTAAAAGCAATCTTAATCATTAATAAATATGCCAATTATGAAAAGCTATATATTTTTTACGTTCTTAAATGAATACAAAGAAATTTATTATTTGTTTTTCTGTCTCCCGTGTCCTCTAGATAGATAGGATAGGATAGGATAGGATAGGATAGGATAGGATAGGATAGGATAGGATAGGATAGGATAGGATAGGATAGGATAGGATAGGATAGGATAGGATAGGATAGGATAGGATAGGATAGGATAGGATAGGATAGGATAGGATAGGATAGGATAGGATAGGATAGGATAGGATAGGATAGGATAGGATAGGATAGGATAGGATAGGATAGGATAGGATAGGATAGGATAGGATAGGATAGGATAGGATAGGATAGGATAGGATAGGATAGGATAGGATAGGATAGGATAGGATAGGATAGGATAGGATAGGATAGGATAGGATAGGATAGGATAGGATAGGATAGGATAGGATAGGATAGGATAGGATAGGATAGGGGATAGGGGATAGGATAGGATAGGATAGGGATAGGGATAGGGATAGGGATAGGATAGGATAGGATAGGGATAGGATAGGATAGGATAGGATAGGATAGGATAGGATAGGATAGGATAGGATAGGATAGGATAGGATAGGATAGGATAGGATAGGATAGGATAGGATAGGATAGGATAGGATAGGATAGGATAGGATAGGATAGGATAGGATAGGATAGGATAGGATAGGATAGGATAGGATAGGATAGGATAGGATAGGATAGGATAGGATAGGATAGGATAGGATAGTATAGGATAGGATAGGATAGGATAAGACAGACAGACAGACAGACAGACAGACAGACAGACAGACAGACAGACAGACAGACAGACAGACAGACAGACAGACAGACAGATAGATAGATATATATGAAAAGAAATAAAGTAATATTACTAACAAGATAACATTTTTATAATTATGTCTGAAGATTCGGTTGATTTAATTCCCTGCTTTTAAATGTTTGTGCTATAAAATTTCCCAAATTTAACAAGACTTTTTTTCTTTTTAGAACTTAATAAATCAATAAATTTGTACATGCTCGGATTTTTCACATAATATTGTGGTATGAATTTGTTTCTCAGGTCAGAATATTTTTTGCATGTGATAAGAAAATGAAATTCATCTTCTATGTCATAACCGCAGAAATAACATAATCTTTCATTTCTTGGTTTTCGATTACGCCCATGTCTAAGAGATTCTATAAATAAATTATGCGACGACACGCGCAATCTAGTTATGCTATTACGTATTTTAAACGAATTTATTTTAATCAAGTAATCCGATATACCAAAGCTCGGTTTTAAATATATGTACAAGGATTTCAGTATTTCATTTTTCTCCAAATAGTTTCTGTAAGGCACAATCCGTTACTGTTTTCTTGAACAAATTTACAAATAATTTGAAATTTATGTTTTCATGATTTACAAAAACAGAGCTAAAACCATAATCATCAAGCAGTTTTTTAACATGGAAAACCCAATTCTTTCTACCATTATAATACTGCGCCCATGAATGTGCATAAACTGATTTTAATAGCATATTATCCGTATTGATAATCTTGACCCAGTATTTAATAATATGTACAAAACGAAAAACATATAAAGGATAGCGACCCAAATCTGCATATATAGCTGCGTTACTTGTCGATTGTTTTACACCAAGGATTGTTTTGCAAAACTGTAGATGAATACGTTCTAATTCACAAGACTTAGTAAACCCCCAAATAGGACAACCATAATTTAATATTGATCCTACGAATGCATCAACAAGTTGCAATGAAATATCCGGACGAATGTTATATCTTTTGATATCATTTAACAATGTGTGCATCGCCCTAAGTGCTTTGCCTTTTAGACATTTTATATTTAAAGCGAAAGTACCAGTGTAATTCAACGTTATTCCCAAATAATTGAAATCATCAACAATTTCTAACTGTTCATCATTATAAATGAAATGTTCATTTCTTTTAACTGGCCCTCGTTTCCTGAAAACAACAACTTTGGTTTTTGCAGTGTTTACCTCTAACCCCCATTTTTCACAATATTCGTGTAAAGAATTCAGTTTCGATTGTAAATCTTCTACAGCATCGCCACATATTACCATATCATCTGAAAATAACAAAATTACAAGACAAATTTCATTAATGGTTAGGCCAGTTGTATTATCTTGCTGCAAAAACGATTCGATGTCTTCAATAGATAAGGAAAAAATGTCGGCGAATTTGTCTGCCCCTGACGTAAGCCCACCGCGATTTCAACAAAATTAGAAAATTCATTATTAAATTTTATACTAGACTTTACAATATTGTACATGTTTCTAAACACTGTTAAAATTTTACCATTTAATCCTTTTTTGTACAGTTTAAACCACAACGCGTCACGGTTCACCGAATCAAATGCTTTTTCAGATCAACGAAAGCACAATACAGACGTTTTTGTCGTTCAAGCTTTGCTCTATTAAATTCTGCAGTACAAAGATTGCAATTACGGTACTATGATTTTTTTCTAAAACCGAATTGCGCATCTGGTAATTTTTTTTGATTCTCACACCACTTAACGACTCGCGCATCTAAAATCCCCGTAAACAATTTACCGAGATTACTCAATAACGTTATACCACGATAATTATTGACGTTATTCACATCACCTTTTTTATGTAGCGGTATAATGAAACCTTCGGCCCATTTCTCTGGAAAGACACCTGAATCAGAAACAATGTTTAATAAATCCGCTAAATGCCCGTCTAAAATGTCAGCTGCATTAAAAAAATATTCATTTAGTAAATTGTCAGCTGGACATGAAGCTTTGTTACGCTTTAAACGCCTTATTCCTTCGCGTACTTCTGTAATAGAAATACGCTCATTTAATTGTTTAGATACATTAACATCAGAACTTATATTAATTTCGTCTGTTGACAAAAAATTTACAACTTCATCGATACATTGTACCTGAATATCTTCAAACATTGACGAAAAAATACTGTTTCAAATCATCATTAGATAAGTCAGTCTTGTTATTATCGTGTTTTCTAAATAGTCGCCAGAAGTCACGAGGTCGCGCATGCTTTAATTCTGTTAATTGTTTAGACATTTTTTGATAATGTAATTTTTTCTTTTTTCTTATTAATTGTTTATATGCATATTTTGCATGATTAAGTTCAATGTGATTTTCGTGAGTTTTATTCCCATTAAACTTATTAAGTGCCGCCTCGTAAATAGATCTTAATGATCGACATTCATGGTCAAACCAAGTTTTGTTATAATCATCAATAGTCGGTCTATTACAATTTTTTCGGGTTTTCTTAAATAATGGGTCTGCTATCTCACGAATAATACCAGTAAATTTATTGACTATATTGTCAACAGAAATCAAATCACGATTGCCATGATTAAATAATAACTCGTTAAAATCGGGCAACTTAGCAATTAAACCGCGTCTAAAGTTTTTCTCATGGTCGGCATTTCATTTGAAATACGTAGATATCAAATTTGTATCAGATTGACTTAGATCACGTACACGATCACAACATTTTAAAAAACGCAATGATGCATGATCACTGAAAATACTGAAATTGTCAACGGTAAAATTGTGGATTATGGAAAAATCTTTTTCGCGCACTAATAAGTAGTCAATTGTACTACATGAATTGTTATTCAAGTACGTGAATTCACCTGAGTTGAAATCACTACCAAGACGACCATTTACTATTCTAAATGTAGTAGCCTTACATAGATCAAGTAATTGACTGCCGCGTGAATTACATGTTTTGTTCTTTGAGGCCCGGCTAATGGTTCGGTCAGGACAATAACTTTCAGGGTCAATATCTGGTACAAAACTATCACATACAATATAGTCTGGGTTTAAGCCTACTCTAGCATTATAATCGCCAGCCAATAGTACTCTTCCTAACTGTATTCATATATATCATTTTGTAGTAAATCAAATAAATTAACATTGTAAACTTTAGCTGCAGGACTATCATCAGTCCATAGGTATAAACCACATAAATAATAATAATAATGTTGATTGTTAGATATTGTGGCATTTGTCGCAGTGTTTTTATTATTGAGGAGATAGGGAGGAAAATCATTCATTGCTTATAAAGTAAATATATTTTATTATAAGTGAAGTATTTCATCGCATCATGAAAGTCCAAAATCAACTATGTTTGACGGAAAATAAGTAGTAAAGTAAAACACTTTGTTTATGTTATTTTAGATGCAAAAATAATATGAATGGTCACGGATTTTGTTTATTAAGTTTATTTTGATTTATTGTGTTTTCAAATTATATTATTTACAAGGGCAATTGAAAAACGTATGGCAAAAATGAAATATATGTTTATTTTTATACCATGATTAATAAAATGTATATTCAAATGCTATGTAAAATGTTTACATTATGTTATGATGCTTCCCTCACCTCTCTGAATCATTCATTGTGATTATTTTGATTTATTGTTTTCAAAACATATTATTCACAAGTGCAATTGAAAAAGTATGGCAACAATGAATAACAAGTTTGAATGTTAATTTGTATGCCATGATTAAGAAAACGTATATTAAATTGCTAAACAAAATATTAACATTATGTCATGATGTTTTCCCATACCTCACTGAATCATTCATTGTGATATCATCGACAAATAACACAATTTTACAATTTTTCTAAACAAATTTACCGGAGATGTTAATTGTTGAAATCTAATTTGAAATGGAAGCATACGTTTTAGCTTTTTTCACTTCATCATTTTATTCTGTCTTATTTCACATAAACATACATAAAGCTTCATTTTGAAAACATTACCGCCTCCGTGGTCGAGGGGTTAAGAGTCGATTACTTTAATCTAGTTACCTCTCTGGAGTGGGTTCGATCCCCGGGAGATGCTTTGGTAGTTTAGCGCGGAGGAAGGTAGTCTAGTATTTGTGTAACTCTCCAGGAACGATGGTTAGGAAACTACCCGCCTATATGACTGAAATACTGTTGGAAAAAAGGCGTAAAATGAAACAAACAAATCAAAATTGAAAACATTATTCACAAGACCGCTGTGTTGGTTTGCCTTAAAACCAACGAAACAAACAAAATCGAATTTGAGACATCATGGTTGTTGGAGTAAATAAAACAGGTTTTTGTAGCTTAGATATTTCTGTGTAAAGGGGAGACATTAATAAAAAAAATTGTAACACTATCAAAACAATACATTACGTTCCACATTTATCAGAAATTTTCTAACATTTTCAAAACATAACATTGCATTTTACCTGCCTATATTTCATAGTAGAGCGTTTTATGTGTAAATGCGTGCCGTTGTTGATTACGAGATATCTTGACATCTGTCAAAGTATTTTATTAATGAGAAGAAAGAGAGCAAAACTATTTTATTTATTTTGGTATAAAGTAGATATTATTCATAAGTACAATTGATGAAGGTATGGCAAAAATGCATTATATATTAATTTGTATGACATGATTAATAGAATGTATACTAAATTGTTAAACAAAATGCTTACATTATGTTATGATCTCACCGAATCATATATTGTAATATCAACGACAAAATAACACAAATTCTTACTTTTTCTCAATAAATTGACAATATAGATTAATTACTGAAATCTAATTTGAAATTCAAGTGTAAATGTTTGCTTGTTTCACGACATCATTTCATACTGTTATTCACTAGAACTATGTTGGTGCGTCGTAAAATTTACCAAACAAACACAATCGAATTTGAGACCTTATGTCATTCAATTGATTGATTTATAGTTGATACTTGCATATCTAAATGTTAAATACTGCTTAAACCGGTGAAAAGGGGCGTAATTTACTCTTTCGACAACCTCAATCAAACCGAGCCTGCAACATTTTTAATTTTGTTGTTTTGTGGGTTCCAACGAGATTTTGTATTATTCTTTATTTCAAAAAGTCTCGCACATCGACCTTATCGGCTTGTAAGTCTTCCCGTACATTCAACCAATGATGTTATATTTTCGATCCTTGTAGATCATTCAGTACGACATTATTGTTTTGTATGTTACGTGTACTTTTAGTTTCTTCTTTTTGGCCATTTTCAGCTTGGGTGGTCTTTGACGTCTTATCTGTGATTTGCAGGCTTCATAACCTCAGATCCACTCTCAAAATTCAATTTTATTTAATTCCTCCCATTGTTTTCTCGTTAAGGGCAAAAGCATTCTTCTACCTGGGGACCATACGCCACTTTCCATGGAATGGCATTACTGTGTCACATTGAAGGTTGCATGATAACCGCCGTATGACCACATCTGCGGATGTTTCTAAATTAAAAAAATCACCATTTTCGTGTTAAATGTTGAATTCTGCTTAAGCCGGTGCTAAGGGGCGTGGAAGGTAAATTGCACTTTCCAGTACCGTCCATGAACAGGCTCAATCACACCGAGCCTATAACATTTTCAATTTTGTTGTGTTAGACTTTCTTTAGAAATTCTATTTTTCTCTGTTTTATTACCGATCGATCGTTACCTATACACAACTATGACTCACTAGCACCGCCTTCAGCCTAATTGTTAAAAAAACATTTTTCATTGTTACACATTACATTATGATGCTCTCTGGACAATGTAAGTGTAGGTTATACTTGACAATGACAGAGTGTGGAAAGATAAAAAAGTATGGCAAACATGCATGCATATTGTAAAGATTATGTGAATAAGTTACTTCATATGGACGTCTTTTAACGCCTTTTCATCCCCCTTTTGATTTCTCAAATAATGTATAAAATGCTTTACTTAGACCCCAAACACTTGTTTTCGCTTGAGAAATGGTGTTAAAAATGGATGCATTTTTCGGCGCCATCCCCTATAAAATAGATAAATTAAGATGTTGCACGATGGGGGATGTAACCCCATCTGTGTCGGGGGTTTGAAGGGGGCGGCAGCCTTTTGGACATGTGACAGGCTAAAATAGCTTCAGGTCGATCGTAATGTAACGTGTAACCAACGCTGAAAAGCCTATAACTCTATCTTAATCCATTTGGAAGTTGCAGCACTTTGAAATCAGTTTTGATGAAAAAAAACAACAATGCAAAATAGTGATTTTTTGGGGCAATTTGGAGACCTTTCTCGTTGCCATTGTAACAGGAAATTCAACATTAAGAATGCTGGTACAGAGGCTATTGTCCAGTCAACAGTACTGAAGCATATAGTTGTAAAGCATTTTGTACTGTTTTTACAGGTGTTTTTTTAATGTAAATGGCCAGCTATGTGTCTATGTGCCGTTAAAACCCAAGTTAACAAACAACACTCGTATATTAAAATGAATCAATCAATAGTTGTAATGTTGTTTGTTTGTGAGAGCATCTGCCGGAAAATCATTCACTGTGATATCATTGACAAAAAAACAAACAAAAAAAACAAAACAAACCCCCCCCCCCCCCCCCACAATTTCATACTTTTTAAAAGAATTTTCCTGAGAAATGAATTGTTAGAATCTAATTTGAAATGGAAGCTTACGTTTTCACTTGTTTAACGTCATGATTTAGTCGGTCTAATTTCACATGAACATACATTAAGCTTCAATTTGAAAACGTTATTCACTGGAACTGTGTTGGTGTGCCGTAAAGCCATTCCACCTGCCTATATATGTTATCATAAGTTAAGTATTTCCTTGCACCATGACAGGCTAAATTCAACTACGTTTGACGGAAAACAAGTAATAAAGTAAAACACTTTGTTTATGTTATTCTGGATGCAAACATCATATGAATGGATACGGATTTAATTGTTTATTAAGTTTATCTTTATTTATTGTTTTTCAAAACATATTATTCACAAGTTTAATTAATAAATGTATGGCAAAACTGAATAATATGTTTATTTGTATGACATGATTAATAAAACGTATATTAAATTGCTATACAAAATATTAACATTATGTCATGATGCTTTTCCTTACCTCATTGAATCATTCATTGTGATATCATCCACAACATAACACAATTTCGTACCTTTTCTAAACATATTAAGCAGATAAATTAATAACTGGAATGAGGTGTATATTTTTCATTGTTTCACGGCATTGTTTTATACTGTTTTATGCTTCACGAACATACATTTAAGCTTCATTTGGAAACGTTATTCACTAGGACCATGTTAGCGTACTGTAAAACAAACCAATTAATGAAGCATTTTTCATAGTTTCAAAGCAGTTTGAACTTTTACCAATAGGGGTTTCAATGAAAACGCCATTTGTCACAATATGCTCATGCGGTTAAGGACTAACAAATTCATTTTATAAGCATGTACTAACCTTTTTTGTGGTTTAATAAAAACGAACTCTTGAAATTTTAGTACATCATTTTTTGGATCTTCATATTACTATCAACAACAATTCTATTCACACGAAATCTATGATAAAAGAGATGACTTTGATTTTTGTATAGTTAATTATCCACATTTAGATGGAGACGTACCCCATGCAACATCTTACGGGGTTTATGTTTCTCAGTTAATTAGATTCGCTAGAGCTTGTAGCAACGTAAAGGATTTCAACGAGCGGAATATTTTTATTACCAGCAAGCTTCTAAAACAGGGCTCACGCTATCATAAATTACGGAAATATTTTACTAAATTTTACAATCGTAACTTTGATTTAATTTCTAAATTCAATAGTGATTTAAAAACTCTTCTGCGACAAGGGATTAGCCAGCCTGGTTTTTATGGCGATGTGATTTACAAACTTCGTAAGATTTTGGGTCATGGTGATTTTTCTGCTGTTTTTACTAAAATCATTAAACGTTTTATTAAAAGAGGTTATGACACTACTACTTTAAGATATACTGCATGTTTAGTGTTCAACCCTTTTACAGTTGGACACTACGCTTTCCTCTTTTGATTGCATCTGACGGACCAAGTGGGAGACTCTCTGATGGATAGTTCGTAAAGCCCTTTGGGACTGAGTTGTCTTAATGTTCGTCTTCTGCCTTGCTTCGTCGGGCCCTTGTAGGTGATTTTCTTGTTGCTCTGTCTTCCTTTAGGACATTGAGTACTTTTGTTATGGTAATTGGGTTTACTTTTATATGTTTCTACATGATCATTTTAGTGTTTTACTTATTTAACCTATTGTAACCATGACAACTGTTAGAATTTCACTTGGCAGGGATTCATTTTATTTACACTGTCTCGTTTATTAGTCCCCTACCGGTTTACCGGAGGGGACTTTAGGTTTACCCTCCGTCCGTCTGTCCGTCCGTCTGTCCGTCCGTCCGTCTGTCTGTCAGTCCGTCAGTCCGTCCGTCCACAAAACTGGATCCCGCGATAATTTGAACAGTACTGAAAATATTTTTATGAAACTTGGTATATGGATAGATGGCAGTATAGAGATTATGCACGTCTTTTTCTTTTCTTCCTATGTTGAAAATTATGGTTGCTATGGCAACAAATAGGCTGAAAATATGGCAAATTTTACACATAAACTGGATCCAGTGATAAAGCAAAAAGTACTGGAAATATTTTTATGAAACTTGACATATGGGTAGATGGCAGTCTTGGGATTATGCACGTCTTTTTCTTTTCTTCCTCTGTTGAGAATTCTGGTTGCTATGGCAACACATAGACTGAAAATATGGCAAATTTTACACATGAACTGGATCCAGTGATAAAGCAAAAAGTACTGGAAATATTTTTATGAAACTTGACATATGGGTAGATAGCAGTCTTGAGATTATGCATGTCTTATCTGTTCTTCCTATTTTGAAAAAATATCAGTTGCCTTGGCAACAAATAGGCTTAAAACATGGCAAATATAACAATATTTGTGATAAGTCAAAAAGAGCTGAAATTTTTTATGAAATTTCATCTTTAATTCAAGAGTTATCTCCTCTTTAAGAATTTTACTTTTAAAATGTTATATTTTGGTAACAGGGATGTTTCAAATATTAAGTTTAGAGTGTCCTTCAGTCCGTCTGTCCGTCTGTTCATAAAAACTGTTTCCTGTGATCACTTTTAAAGAACTTTTCCAACAAGTTTACTTAAAATAGAGAAAAATTGAAACATTAGTGAATGGCCAATGGCCCTTCAGAATGTTGATGGGGTTCTAACCGGTAGGGGACTTATGGATTGCTTGCAATACTATGATTATTGCTTGTAGGAACATGGTGGGGCTAAGAGCGAGGTTTGGTGCACCATTGGCCGGTTTAAACTCCCCAGCAGTCATTATTATGCTGCTGACCGTTCCAAGGCGGCGCCTCACTGTGTTCCTCAGATGTATGTCTATGTTGTTTAATACTGTTTTGGTGACGCTTTTGCTTGTGTCCCTTGTTGTTTTCTTGTCTACGGCAAGTGTCTTCCCCATTGCCTCTGGTTTTTGTTTCTTTGATTAACCCCCACCTTCCCCCGGTCTCCTGTCCCCTTCCCCTTTGTGGCCTGTTATTCTTTTCTTTGAATTCCTAATCGGTTACTAATTGTTTGTCATTTAATAGTTGACCTGTCCGTGCTCTGTCTTTGCCCTGTCCTGTTTTTGTTTGGGGTCCGTCTGGGCTCCTTGCCATTGGTTCTTGTTGCTGGGTCATATGGGGTTGCGTTCATTGAACGCCGCCTTACCTTGTTGATCTTGTTTATCATATTTTAATATTAATATGTTAATAATGATAATGTTCGGCGCGGAATGGCCAATTATGTGTCTTTGTGCCGTTAAACAAGCAAACAACAAACAACCTTATATTAAAATGAATCAATAAATGTAATGATATAATGTTGTTGTTTGTGAGAGCATCTGCCGAAAAATCATTCATTGTGATATCATTGACAAAAAACACATACAATTTCATACTTTTTAAAAGAATTTACCTGAGAAATGATTTGTTGGAATCTAATTTGAAAAGGAAGCGTACGTTTTCGCTTGTTTCATGTCATCATTTAGTCTAATTCCACATGAACATACAATGAGCTTCATTTGGAAAACGTTATTCACTAGAACTGTGTAAGTGTGCCGTAAAATCATTCCGAATGGCTATATATCTTATTATAAGTGAAGTATTTCATAGCATCATGACAGGCCAAACTCAACTACATTTGACGGAAAAAAGTAACAAAGTAAAATACTCTGTTTATGTTATTCTGGATGCAAAAATCATATGAATGGATACGGATTTTATTGTTTATTAAATTTATCTTTATTTATTGTTTTTCAAAACATATAATTCAGAAGTTCAATTGATAAAGGTATAGTAAAAATGAATTTATTTGTATGCCATGATAAATATGATGTATATTAAATTGCTATAGAAAATGTTTACATTATGTTTTGATGCTTTTCCTTACCTCTTTGAATCATTCATTGTGATATAATCGACAAAATACACCACAATTTCATACTTTTTCTAAACAAATTAACCAGATAAACTAATTATTTGAAATTAATTTGAAATTGAAGTGTACTACATTTCTCATTGTTTCTTTCTCGGCATCGTTTTATACTGTCTTTTATACTTCATGAACATACATAAAGCTTCATTTTGAGAACGTTAATTACTAGAACTGTGATATTGTGCCGTGAAACCAACCAGACAATGAAGCATTTTATAGTTTCATAGCAGTTTGTACTTTTAACAGGAGGCTTTTCAATGTAAATGCCATTTTTCAAAACATGCTCATGCGGTAAAAGAGCTAACAAACCAAATTTATAAACATGTACTAACCTCTTTTTGAGGTTTAATATTCTTATGTTAACAAAAATACAATTTCATACTTTTTATAAACAAATTAAGAAGGAATTTGAAGTGTTCATTGGCATCGTTTTATATCTGCAAAATAAGAAGATAATAATAAAAGACTATTACCGACCCATTTAGTTTAAAAAAAAACAACAACACAATTTAAGACAAATAATAACTTACAAACATTAGATCATTATCCATTATGACCCACAAGTTTATATGAAATATGCACTAGTTAAACTGCATGCCATCATTACCATTAAATGTAACCTAAGCACTTTGTTACTAGTAATCTTGAGCCTATACTAATAAAAATAGTATAATATTATTTAACATCAGAAACATAATCACTGTTAACTGGCTACCATGGATAATATATATTTATCCCGCCATTATGTCTTAACTTCTAATTTATAAATAACAACCTCTGAAAGAATTTACAAAGAAGGACAGAATAAATGATAACATGTCAACAAACAAAATTTGATATTAGACAGTTTGATATACAAATGTTATTTGGCTACCAAGGATCAGACATAATCCTGGCAATTTTATATAAAATAATACTTGGCTACCAAGGAACATACATAGTCCAGCCAATCGAAATAAATAAGCCATCAAGAAAAAAACAAAGTCCCACCTCTTTTATATACATATGTTATATGGCTACAAAGGATTCGACATAATCCTGCCAATTTGTAATTAAATGTTATTTGGCTACCAAGGAAAAGTCATAATCCCGCCATTATGAATAAAAATAACTCAAAAGTATATCAAGTGTATATAAAATATACTTATTACCACATATAAGCCACCAATCTAGAAAAATAAGCCAATTATTACAATGACATCTGACTGTACCTCACAAGACATAGAACCAAACTAAAATTGAATCATGCAACAATTTGAAGCACTTTAATTGGAAGGAAATTTTTTCAAAAAAAAAATTTCCTTTCTATAGTATCGGTCTGCCTATATCAAAAAAGAACGAACAACACCTAATTGCATTCTGTTTAAGCTCAATAGAAAATAAGTAGTTAATGCGACCAAGAAAGTAGTGCAGCAGAACTATATGTATACTTTCAAACGTGGATGACTTGAAGAAAAAGCTGATGTTCAAAAAAACTTGAAATGATGATATTCAATGTTAGCTAACATCAATGGAACATAATCTTAAACGTGTACGAAAAAAAAACATCAGTATTATTACGCATTAGGCCAAAGAAAAGTTTGTATCCATGTACCTATGTACAATAAATTGAATATAAATAAGGTGTAATTTTGTAGCAGAGATGCTGAAAAATTCACATGTAAGTCAACCGAAGGGAAATGAAAGTATTTATTGTATATATTTAGCAATTTATTGAATAGCATTTTATGCCACCGCTGATTTTTTTACGTCAATAACTCAAGAGGAAACAATGGATACAATATGTGGCCTTAAAAAAGCGTACTATTTTCGCAAAAAATGGTTCGCAAACTTTCATAGAATCAAAGCGTTTGAAACAAAAAATATTATTATATAAATAAAAAAAACAAGATAACAATACAAGTCTTTCAAAGGTATTCTGGAATTAACGGATGCAATTTGGTAAAACTTGGTTTTGACTAGTAGGGCACACCCCGCCATTGTTCGGACCATCGACAGAATAACGTTCGTGTTTTTCAGATTTCTCCATCCAAGACATAGATTTGCTGATGAATAACATCGCAAAGGTTTGTGGAAATGCTTTTATTTCTTTGTTCAAAATCGTTTTGTGTTTGCAGATGTTAATTTGTTAGACAAACGAAATTAGGTCAAGGATTGTTTACATTATTGAATTTACAGGTAAACTCGGCCCTATACCAACTCGGGACAGGTCAACTCGGTCCTCTATTAAAACCATATAGCCTGTTAGGATATAGATTGTTTGGATTGTTTAGTTAATAAAATATTGTTTGAAATTATCTTTAAGATAAATAATTATCTTAAGAAGAGATATCAAGACAATATATGTTAAATATTAATCAATAAATAGAGTTTTTAGATTGAAATTTTGTGACAATGTAAATTTATTCTTTCTCTACAATTTCACATACTTTTCAATATCCTTGAGTAGATGTCTGTTAGTGTGAAAATGTTAAACCATGACAGTTATGATGAAAACATATCAAAAGTAAGAAAAGTAATCATTATCAGTAATTATGTAATTATGGGCCGAGTTGACCCGTGCTGAGTTGGAATAGGGCCGAGCTGTCTCGAGGGCCAAATACGTTTAAGGGCAGATCTGACCCTGATTCGAATTTACAGTGTTGGCTGTTGTGAAGGATTTGCTTTTTCATTTATATTGTATATAGACTATCTATTAACATAGAAATAAGTTTATAATATGTTATATTCAACTGTTGTGTACAATTGATATTCGATAACTGTATAAAAATTTATCATGGCCCTCTTGATTTTTATTTGGCGAGGTCCGAGGACAGGCAGCCTTTCGCACAGACTGCAATTTGCAGTTGGTATAGTAATTTTTAGTGTTTGATGATCAGAAGATTTTTTCCTTCTGAAAATCATGGACTTGAATAATTCAAATCTGTGTGAAAGCGCAAAGAGAAAGAGACTGAAAATTAATTTATTATTTCTATGGACAATATTGATGTAATAAATTTGTAATAAAACATGTGGGTCAATTTCCAGCAGTAATTGAATCATGACAAAGTATTTTTAATAATTTTATTTTTACTTGTGGCTACTTGAAAATTTCATGCTGGATGTTTGCTTACCATTACATTTTGCATAAGAGCTCTATGATTGACATTAAAGTCAACGGGCCAATTCATTTCTGATATATCTATAATCTTTCCGATATCTTGTTATAATATAAATGACTGAACATCATTGTAGAATTATAAGGAAAAAATATATAATATAATATGTTCATTCTTTGTAAAAATGTTAGAAGACTTGCAAGTTACCGACTTTATCATTGCATTTATTTATTATTGAAAAAATGCTGAACAGCTAGTCTCAACAGTGTTTATAGGCTAGAATTTTCAGTTTGCATTAGGGCCAAAATTATTAAATATATTGTTAGTCATGACGGCTTTCCCATTGTTGTCATCAAACTTTAACCTTGTTCATAACTTTTTCAGATCTTGGTGTATTGTCTTCATACTTGGCCACAACAACCCTTCAAATAGACCAGACTAAACTAAATTAACTTGACCACCATATTAACATTCAAGGTAAATGTCTAAATTTTCTTGTTTTTTGCTATTAGTGGCTATAATTTGTTATTTTTGAATGGATTGTCTTCAAACTTGAACAACAATCTTTCAGGATAGGACCTGACTCACTCATAAATGTCCTTGAAGCTTTTGTGATCAGAAGTTGTACAGAATAATACAAACCCAGAGCAATTTCATTCACTTGGTTTTTTGCAACTTCTGAGAAAATGGATTTTAAAGATAGTTGTTTTCTTGAAATTTCAGGATAATTGTTTTCTTGAAATTTCAGGACAGTATAGTAGATAGTAAAGACATTTAATACATACTGTATATACACTATAATTACTATAGTATACTATAAAAATCTTTATGCTTGGACAATTTTGAACAAATTGTTTCTTAAACAGTGTAAGAAGTTAGGATTTGAATCGACTAGGCAGGTCAGACTACTAGATTGGAATATTCACTTGTCCAAAAGACATTTCACTAGCACGATTCATTTGTTCAAAACAGTTGTTTATATTGCCTCTGAAAATACAGTAGCCTGGTCAGGCTTGTTACTGTGAAAAGTTGATAGCCCGAGGAGAAATTTAGTAGTTGGACTCTCAGACTACTGCTAATTTCGAACACTGCTTAAATTATTGATTTGATATTAACTAACATAATTATTGGGATACTATATGTATATCTAATAATAATTATATTTTATGTTTCAGAAGTTCGGCCTACATGTCAGATTTATGAATGTGGACAGCAGGATATCGATTTTAAGAATGCTTTAGGGTCAATGACAATGAAATCACGAGAGATAAAGGCTAAATGGGAGACTGTCAATCTGACTAACCTTGAAGTGAACAAATGGAAAAAATGTCTCTTTCAATAGCATGGGCTTTTAAGGAAGAGGTACATGATTATTTAGAAGTATTTGTATATGATATTTCTTAATTATTATATTCTAATAGCTTTTTTTTTCTTGACTTGTTTAAAGGCTGACACAGGACAGTTTATTTTAAGTCAGTGAGCTTCGGTCACTGGATAGACTATTGTCACAAAAAGCCAAATTTATAAAAAAGAATTACAGTGTATTTAAATATCTTATACAAGAAATTAGGAACAAAATTAATTGCAAGAACAATTGTGACATGTAACATGTATTTAGGATTTCAGCTTTCTTTTCCTTTTTACCTCAGGACAATTCACATTAAAATATTGAATATTCACAGTAAGTAGTGTTAGCACTCCGACATATCTGACATATATGATCATCTTATCATCACTTAGCTGTCTATAGCTTATCAGAATCACTCACATTTATGAATTTAAATAATTTTGAGAAAATTGCTGCTTAGCAAATAGATAAAATACTTGGGGTGTCTGTGACTGATTGGTTTAGTTTCTTGATTTTAAACCTTTAAGCCTTTCACTGCTGTAAGTTCGTTCTCGGCAAGGGTTTACAAGTGGAATTTTAATTTTGCAATTGACTTTTTCTAAACAAATATTTCAGGAAACAGAGGCGCTTCTATGATAGAACAGTAAAAGCAGGAGTGATAAGGAAAGATACATGTAGAATAAGATGTGTCTTCATGTCTGAAACACTAAAGAAATAGAAATATTGTGGTTTTATGAACTTTAAAAGAAATTGGAATATCAGGAGACTGCCTGCCCTTTGCAATGTTGGATAATGAGTTCTTAGATGTGATGTCGAAAGCCTCATGAATATAGTACCATGACTTAATCTAATTAGAAAAAGAAATAACATTGAGGAGAAAACTAGTCACCAGTCTTTCACCAAGAACTAGAGATAACTTTCCAATATTTGAAATATCATAATATGTATAGAACTTTATTGAGCCACCAGTTTTTCACCAGGAAAATAAGATCACATTTACTATTTTTAGCTCACCTGTCACAAAGTGACAGGGTGAGCTTTTTTGATCGCTTTTCGTCTGGCGTCCACTTTAAATGACATCTCCTCATAAACCACTAAGCCAATTTCATCCAAACTTCACAGGAATGTTTCTTTGGTGGTCACCTCTAAATATTGTTCATAGAACGCTGGTTGCCATGGCAACCAAAAGAAAAAAACTTAAAGTATCTTCTTTTAAAGAACCTAAAGAGCTAGAGCTTAGACAAAGTATCTTCTTTTAAAGGTATGAAACATCTTCTAGTGAGTGTCTACCAAGTTTGTTCAAATAAAAGCCCTGGGGGTCAAAATTGGCCCCGCCCCAGGGGGTCATTGAATTCCCCTATATGCATATAGTAAAAACTTAAAAATCTTCTTTTAAAGAACCAAAATAGCTAGAGTTTAGATATCAAGCATGAAACATCTTCTTGTAAGTGTCTACAAAGTTTGTTCAAATAAAAGCCCTGGGGTCAAAATTGGCCCCTCCCCAGGGGTCATTGATTTTCCTTATATGTGTATAGCAAAAACTTAAAAACCTTCTTTGAAAAAACCTTAATAGCTAGAGTTGAGATATTAAGCATGAAACCTCTTCTGGTAAGTGTGTACAAGGCCAAACCCCAGGGGTTTCATTGTTTTTAACTATTTGTGTATAGTAAAAACTTAAAAAATCTTCTTTTAAAAAACCCTATGAGCTAGAGCCTAGATGTTTAGCATGAAACATCTTATGGTGTCGACCAAGTTTGTTCAAATAAAAGCCCTTGTATAAAAATTGGCCATGCCGGGGTGGGGGGTGGTGCAGAGGTCTTTGTTTTACATTATATGTGTGTAGTAAAAACTTAACATCATGAAACATCTTCTAACGGGTGTCTTACAAGTTTGGTCAAATAAAAGCCCTGGGTTTTAAACTGGCCCCGCTCCAGGGGCCTATATACACATGGCCCTCTTGTTCAACAATCTTGTTGAAATATGTATGAACAAATCTTTATCAACTTCAAGCTTTTATTGAAGGAATTTGAAATAACTTGGCAGAAATGATTGTTATAATAAGACAATGAGTCATGTCAACAACCAGACCCCTACTTCCAGGGTCAAGGTCGCACTTGCTCATTCAAGGTCAACTTGTCTTTTTGAGAGTATATCTCGTGTCTGGTCTTCCCTATCTCTAAAGGGATTTTGTTAATTCTTGCCACAATTGCTCACAATAATGAGAAGATGTGTCATGCTCAACAACAGGTCACCTGCCTCCAAGGTCAAGGTCACACTTGGAGGTCAAATATTAGCATAGCCTGTTACAGGGTATATTTCGTGTCCGGTCCATAACTTTGTCATTTATTGAAGGAATTTGAAATAACTTGGCACAAATGTTTGTTATAATAAGACGATGATGTGCAACAACCAGACCCTTACCTTCAGGGTCAAGGTCACACTTGCTCATTCAAGGTCAACATTGTCCATTTGAGGGTATATCTCGTGTCCAGTCTATACCTTTCTTATCTTTGAAAGGATTTTGTAAATATTTGCCGCAATTGTTCACAACAATGAGATGATGTGTTATGCGCAACAATCGGTCACCAACATACAAGGTCAAGGTCACACTTGGAGGTCTAAGATTAACATAGCCTGTTATAGGGTATTTTTTTTGTCCGGTCCATAACTTTTTTGTATATCAAAGGATTTTGAAAACACTTGGCACAAATATTCACTATAATAAGACAATGTGTCAAGCGCAACACCTGCATCCCTACCTCAAAGGTCAGGGTCACATTTCGAGGTAAAAAATTAACATAGTCTTTTAAAGGGTATATATTGTGTCCAATGTAGAACTTCTTCATAGTTCAAGGGATTTTGAAATAACTTGGCACAAATAGTCACAATAATAAGACGATATGTCAATTACAACACCTGCACCCCTGCCTCCAAGGTCAAGGTCACACTTACATGTATAAAGGTAACAAAGTCTGTTATATGGTATATTTTATGCCCCGTCCATAACTTCTTCATAGATGAAGGGATTTGGAAAATACTTGGCACAAATAGTCACAATGATAAGATGATATGTCATGCACAACACCTGCACCCCTACCTCCAAGGTCAAGGTCACACTAAGAGGTCAAAGCAGGGATTTTTTCCAGGATTTTGGGAACATAACCCATACCCATGCAACTGAGAATTTCAGCGATATTTTGTTAAAATTGGGAAAAAATGTATGACTGAAAGTTTGCAGTGATTAAATGTATGCAAGCAATCACTGCCTAGTATGGCTTCTTCAAACATTTAAACACTATTAAAGTAAAGAAGCCCTTATTTTCAAAGATTTTAGAATTCTTTATTCAATATTTATATTTTTGTAACTTTCAATTGGGAATATTTTCCTTTGGATTGGGAAAATAATATACTATTTTCAATTGGGAATATGTCCCAATAACGGCTATAAAATAAGCCAAAAAATCCCTGCAAAGCATAACATGATATATTTTGAAATTCAGTATTTCATTTGATTTCTTTAATAAAATTATTGTTGCATTTGCAGATCCAGCATTGATCATAATTTTGGACTGAAAATCATTAGATCCCTGCCTCAATCTTTTGAAATAGCACAATTTTTTGCTTCATATAAAACTTCCCTGAGGCGGGGGACGTTGGTATCTCTGTTACAAATTCTTGTTTATTTTACCAACAAGTGTTCACTTTCAAACTTTTGATCATTGTATTTTTTGTACTACCTTTTGTATAATGTTGTATTTTATTTATGTTCTTATTCTAAGATTAGCATGGCCAACTCATGAAAGTCCAAATGATGGTCAACTTTTTTTTTGTTTTTTTTTTTGGGTTTTTTTTTTTTAACATTATTTACTTTATTTTTACAGTGTTCCTCTGAATCATACATTCTGTTTTAGTTAAACATGCACTTCTTGTTACTTATTTTCCCATACTTCATATTACATTGATCACGGTTTGATGTGATGGCTCATAAAATTGTAACAATATCATTCTTTGTACTTTACCTAGTAATTTATGAAAACAGAAATGCTCTTGTAAGCTAACCAATAAGATTTGTACACCTTTTAAGGATTCAATTTATAACTGGTATATTCAACAATATATCAAAACACAGGTCAAGTATGATTTCAGTTACATTCCACAAAATTTATACAACATTATGCATTCCTTACCAAATCATATGCAAAAAAAAAATGATTTATAACTGATAATATTTGAATGCTTTTGAAATCTATAAAGATTTTTCATATAACTCTGGACAAAATTTAACAGTCTTCAGTGAGTTGGAGTGTAGTATGAAAAATCAGGTGTCTGTTGCAAAGATCAAGGTCACTACTTTAGATCAAAAGTCAAATAATAACTTAAAACATGAGAGTATATTTCTATATACATGGCTGGATTTTCATAACATTTATCACAAATGCTCACTTATGTATACATCTTTCTCCCCAAGCTGAAGCTTTAAGGTTCAGTTCTGAATAATGGCAACAGGCTTGATATATGCTGCCAGTGGGCTTGTCTAATTATGTACATATTTTGATTACCCACTCATTATAAGCATTGTACTTAACGCAAGCATTCAAGTCCTATGGGCACATTTCTACTTTTGACTATATTTTGTTGTATAATGTCAGTCTTGTACATTGTAAAAAATCCTTAAAACAGCACCTCCTATATTACTGGCCGTTTGCATTAAAGCTTCTTTCTTTCAGATTGTTATAAATTGTATCACCTCAATATGTACCAATAATTTAAAGGGACTCACTCCATTGAGGTTTAAAAGCCTAAAACATAACATTTGAATTTCTACAGAAATGAGCCGGGGCACTTGATACAGAAATATATGCACAGATAGTGAAGAAATATACTTTGAAATGAATTGAAAATCAATTTTTTTTTATGCTTTTCTCAGCCTGATCTGCGTGATATGTGTTTAAACGCTTTCATTTTGGGTAATTTTTTTACAATTTGAATAATTATTCTTGAAAAACGAAGTGTGCAAATGATCTGAAATTTTTCTCAAAGATTAGTGGTCAAAACATACATCAAGTGGTACATTAATCTAGAAAAATAAATTTCATTCTCATCATGTCAAAAAACCTCAGTGGAGTTCCTTTTACACATTTTATCTGACAAACTAAATTTCATTATCTCCATATATTTAATCATTTATTTTTTATATAACATATATTTTTACTTTTATGCAAGTTTTGACAATAAAAGTTTATTTTAAATCATTGTTCTTTGTTTTGCTATGACTTTAACAGCATGTACATCAATTTCATACTAAAACACAATTAGTTATGTTAGAACTTACAAATGTAAGCACATGATGAGCTTTTCTTGTCCTTGAGTTTAAAATAAAAAGTCTCTTCATTAACTATGATTAAATAATGCTTATGGCATGGTCTTGAATTCCTATGAAGTAGTCATATAAGTCATGGCCGATTTAGGTCAAACTGAGTGGTTCTTTGTGTGCATAAATTAATGCAGTAGTATTATCTATTAATTCACTAATTACTATTTTAGTAACAGAATTGCCTATGATTTCAACTGATTATGAGTGTCACAACTTATGGGTTTGGGGCCCTGGGCAAAGAACTAGTTATCAGCCCACTGAACATGAGTAGTGCAAAAACGGAAACAATGACGTCACATTTTACGTCATCAAATCAGCTAGCTGTAGATTGAAGCTTGCACATATTCCTTTGTTTTTAATTCACACGCATTAGGTATTTCTATGAAAATTTCCTTCCAACAGTACTTTCAGTGCTTTGATTGACTTTTGTGATGATAACCAGTCAACTAAATATCTAAATAATGGTAAAACTAGAAGTTTAACGATACATGCCCATCCAAGGGTATATAGTGAGTGAACGGGTGAAGATCAAAATAAGTTTTCATTTTGCTATAATTCCTTTTAATTTGATAATTAAGTTCACATAAACAAATGAACAATAATTAACGCACAGATCCAAACGAAATGTCTGTAGATATCCATAAGAATTTACCCATAAGCTTCGTTTATAAAAAGAGTGAGACAGTCTTTTTAAATTTTAGACAGATTGATAATTTTATCCGAAGCATTTTCCAATACAAACACTTGGTCAAACACCATTTTTACAGTCAATCTTTTGAAATATAAAGTCAATTCAGCTTAACTATGGATTTGCGCATAATCTCACTTTAAATACACAAGTGCACCTAACTTACAGAACAATGCTACTAAAAAGTGATCACCTGACCGCCAAAAGATTGATCATATGACTTGTTAATCCTTGGACATTTCAATAACATAGCAAGTTATGCTACCATGGCATTAGATAAATAATTTCTGAATTATGTAAACAACGAGTAGAGTTAGCTGTCTCCCTTTAACTTATTGACTATGCACACAACAACTGCACCAACTGAACTGCTCAAGTTCTAATTTTTAACCCTAAGCCCAGTTTGAAACCCGGATTATGCAATCTCGAATACTTCTAAGATATTTCGGATACCCTACCTCCTGGCCAAGATGAATGCCATCCCTTCTGAAAATACAATGTTTGGGATGCTTCCAGAACGTTAATGGCGACTCTGATGAGGCAACAAAATCATGCCCAAAGCCACAAAAAAGTCACAAAAATACTATAAGGAGGTCACTAAAAGTCCATATAATAGATGTAGGTGAATTGTTGATAAAAAAACTTGAATTCAGTAATCTAATCGGACCCCAAAGTGCGTTTGACCCCCAAAATGCGGTATTACTTTGCATAATCAAAAGATGGTTTGCTATAACAAAAACGTTTTAACTTTTTATTGCTCTTCAATACTGAATACAAATTCAATAAAGAATTTCAACAAACATATGGTTAATCAACCAAACGAGCAAAATGAAAGTGTCAAAAAAAACAAAACAACCGCTATCTCCAAGGACGGTCAAAAATTACTACAAACAAACATAAAAACGTTCGTAATTAGTTTGTGCACAAGTTGTATAACCTAAGATATTCAGCTTGAAAAATGCTGATATAACAAAATGTATTTGAAAATTTCAAAATTTCGAAAGAATCCCAGTATTATCACAATTTGTTAGACTAGGTTTAAAATTGTAAATGACCCTTAAATATCTTATTTTAAGCTTTTAAAATGTTCGATATAATAATAAAAAGACAAGAAAAACAAGGCCAATCATATTTTCTTCTATTCAAATATATCATCCAAAACATTTCTAATGTGTTTGCATATCAAATTTTATGTCATTCTCCACGGTACCGTTTTATTTTATTTTTTTCAAAGTAATTTCCACGTTTGTATTATTTTAACCAATTGTTTCATAAAAATCAAACTAAAAAATTTTGCTGATAGACTCTGTTAGTATTGTGCTGATAGGAGAATCATGAAAACTGGATTTTGCTTAAAGTGAATTGAGAGTTATGTGTACAATTAGAATATGTTGATAGTGTTATGTACCCTTGAATTATACATGAAAAACAAAAAATGAAAATATTGTAAATAACTGTTGTTGGTATGATCCGGTATAATTTATCAATGTATAGCATATAATGAACAAGTTATTATTATTTACTGTAAAATTGTTTGTAGAAAATCACTGAAAACTCTGTCAACATCATTTTTTAAAGAAATATTAATAGTATCAGAGTCATACATTTATTTAGATATTTGGAATAAAACCTAATTGAAAATGTGCCAATTGTAGACAAATCCACTTAAAACTTACTAGTTGTACAAGCAAGTTAAATGATCGCAAACAATACAACTGTCGGGAGATCCCTTCACATATCATATTATTGTACATATTTTTGTAAATTTTCAACATGCGTGAGAATGCAGTTACTGAAAATCACTAAAAATTTTATGAAAATTATCTATTATACACACATAAAAATACAAATTAATCATACGGCAAATGTTTTATGTTTGTACTTAAGATTTCAATGTTGACTGCAAAGACGATTTGTCAAAAAACAAATATGAAGGCAGTGGCGTATATGAGATAAAACTACTAAGCTCGGAAGTGATTAATGTGTATTGTGAAATGACAATCGATAGGGGTGTTTGGACGGTATGACAAATTTTTGTTGTTGTTTTTGTATTGTGATATGACAACAATTATGTTTGGTTGGACGGTATGATAGCTTTTTGTTGATGTTTTTTTGTATTGTGATATAAAAAACATAATGAAGTGGTTGAACGGTATGATAGCTTTTTGTCGTTGTTTTTATATTTTTACATGACAATAAAAAGGGGTGGTTAGACGGAATGACGAATTTTTGTTGTTTTTTGTATTGTGACATGACAACTTATAGAGGTGGCTGGACGGTATGACAAATTTTGTTGCTGTTTTTATATTTTGACATGACTACTTATAGAGGTGGTTAGATGGTATGACAATTTTTTGTTGTTGTTTTTATAATTTGCATGACAACTTATAGAGATGGTTGGACGTATGACACATTTTTGTTGTTGTTTTTATATTTTGACATGACAACTTATAGAGGTGGTTGGACGGTATGGCAATTTTGTTGTAGTTGTTTTTGTATTGTGACATGGCAACTAATAGAGGTGGCTGGACGGTATGACAAATGTTTGTTGTTGTCTTTATATTTAGACATGAAAACTTATAAAGGTGGTTGGACTGTATGACATATTTGTGTTGTTGTTTTTGTATTGTGACATGAAACCTGAAAGAGGTGGTTTGTCCGTAAAATTGTTTTCTGTAGAGGTTTTCGGACTGTATGTGAAATATTGTGATGTTTTGTTCGAGGTTATGGAACAGTTGTGCTAAAATTTGATATCAAAATGGCACATTGTAAGCATCAGCCTGAAATTAGAAAAATAATACAATTGAGAGGATTGTGCACTGTGCATAAATGGCAATTATTATCCGCATCTTCAGTAACCAAGAAGTAAAAATGTTTTGAACTATTCCATGAAAGTCCTTTAGATAGTTCTTTACATTGTCGCATAATCGGTAATATTATTGTTATATATACTAAATTTGCATACCGTCTTCTGATAAACTACACATTACTTTTTTCGTTTAGCACCGTTTAATTAAATATGCAGTGGTTGAGTATATTAAACAGTCATATTTCGCTGAAATTTTCCATCTGTAGTTAAAGGTTATCCAAAAGAAGTTGGGCGGAAATACATATTTCAATAAAAACTTTGAGGCGTATGAGAATGGGTTCGGTGACTTAGATAGAGACTTTTTGAATGATATAAAGTTTTGATTATTGTAGTATAGAAAAATTATACTTTTACTAATTTTTGTATAACTATTACTCTGCATCGATTGTTTCAGAAATTTTTAAGTAATAATTCAACCTGATGTTTTGGTAAGTGTAAAATTAAGACGTATGTTATTAAAAGAAACCTAATTTTGATCTACTGAAGATTTTACTAGTATTGAATTTTAGTTTTCAAGAAACATAATATGCAAAAAAATTGTGTTTTATTATTTTTTTATTCGTAATTTCAAAAACAAACTTCTTTATTATGTGTCCTTAAAATTATTTTTTTTTTTTTTGGATTAGCAGGTGGTCATATATATATAATAACTTGTATGTATATATATATATATATATATATATATATATATATATATATATATATATATATATATATATATATATATATATATATATATATATATACTCAAACTTGATGAAATAGTGGGTCCAAGTGGCATCACTACTTATTGGGTCCACCCATTTCCAGTAACTCTAGAGACAAACGAGATGGTGTAGTTTTTAAAGGTTACTCCCCTTATACTATATATAGCTTCAGATTCACGATAACTAAATGCAAAAACTATATATCGCACATTGTAACATTTTACACCAGACCTCGTATCTGGGTCTTTATGACCCAACTATTTATATGTTTATACATGTATATATAACGTAATGACCCAACAGTTTCTTATTCATATATTTCATTTTATACACAAATTTGATAAAAAAGTGGGTCCAAGTGGCATCACTACTTATTGGGTCCACCTATTTCCAGCAACTCAGAGACAAACGAGATGATGCAGTTTATAAAGGTTACCCCTCTGATATAGTGCGTTCCAATTCACTCACCTAGGCGGGCGGAGCTTCGTCTCAGTCGATCGCATTCATTTAACAGGGTTAACAGTTAGCTGACAATATTCAATGCACGTATCTGGTATATTACGAAAATCTACGATTGTATAGATTAACCTATTTTTCGGATTGTCCTCATTTACATGGATCAGAGATTAACTCCATCCGCCCAGGTGAATTGGAACGTACTAATCTATATATAGCAACTAAATACATAAACTTTATATCGCACATTATAACATTTTACACAAGACCTCGTATCTGGGTCGCTATGTGTCCTAGTGGCATCA